>NC_056623.2:196787103-196927103 GCF_002870075.4 Lactuca sativa
TCCGTTCCAAAAATACGAAAAGCATCAACCGTGAACCGGAGGGCACCCGAGCATAGAAATAGCAAGAAAGAAAGGAAAAAAAGCAAAAAAACCGCACGTAAAATCTAAAAAAACGCAAACGGACAACGAAAAAGGGGGGTGCAACACGAGGACTTCCCAGGGGGTCACCCATCCTAGTACTACTCTCGCCCAAGCACGCTTAACTGCGGAGTTCTAATGGGATCCGGTGCATTAGTGCTGGTATGATCGCACCCGAAATAGTATCCATGTTTATTGTTTTTATGTGTTACAAGACGCAGAACCTCCTTTGTTTTGGTACGCGGGGCGTGGGACCCACGTGACCGATCGGCTCCGTTCCAAAAATACGAAAAGCATCAACCATGAACCGGAGGGCACCCGAGCATAGAAATAGCAAGAAAGAAAGGAAAAAAAGCAAAAAAAACCGCACGTAAAATCTAAAAAAACGCAAACGGACAACGAAAAAGGGGGGTGCAACACGAGGACTTCCCAGGGGGTCACCCATCCTAGTACTACTCTCGCCCAAGCACGCTTAACTGCGGAGTTCTGATGGGATCCGGTGCATTAGTGCTGGTATGATCGCACCCGAAATAGTATCCATGTTTATTGTTTGTATGTGTTACAAGACGCAGAACCTCCTTTGTTTTGGTACGCGGGGCGTGGGACCCACGTGACCGATCGGCTCCGTTCCAAAAATACGAAAAGCATCAACCGTGAACCGGAGGGCACCCGAGCATAGAAATAGCAAGAAAGAAAGGAAAAAAAGCAAAAAAACCGCACGTAAAATCTAAAAAAACGCAAACGGACAACGAAAAAGGGGGGTGCAACACGAGGACTTCCCAGGGGGTCACCCATCCTAGTACTACTCTCGCCCAAGCACGCTTAACTGCGGAGTTCTAATGGGATCCGGTGCATTAGTGCTGGTATGATCGCACCCGAAATAGTATCCATGTTTATTGTTTTTATGTGTTACAAGACGCAGAACCTCCTTTGTTTTGGTACGCGGGGCGTGGGACCCACGTGACCGATCGGCTCCGTTCCAAAAATACGAAAAGCATCAACCATGAACCGGAGGGCACCCGAGCATAGAAATAGCAAGAAAGAAAGGAAAAAAAGCAAAAAAAACCGCACGTAAAATCTAAAAAAACGCAAACGGACAACGAAAAAGGGGGGTGCAACACGAGGACTTCCCAGGGGGTCACCCATCCTAGTACTACTCTCGCCCAAGCACGCTTAACTGCGGAATTCTGATGGGATCCGGTGCATTAGTGCTGGTATGATCGCACCCGAAATAGTATCCATGTTTATTGTTTTTATGTGTTACAAGACGCAGAACCTCCTTTGTTTTGGTACGCGGGGCGTGGGACCCACGTGACCGATCGGCTCCGTTCCAAAAATACGAAAAGCATCAACCGTGAACCGGAGGGCACCCGAGCATAGAAATAGCAAGAAAGAAAGGAAAAAAAGCAAAAAAACCGCACGTAAAATCTAAAAAAACGCAAACGGACAACGAAAAAGGGGGGTGCAACACGAGGACTTCCCAGGGGGTCACCCATCCTAGTACTACTCTCGCCCAAGCACGCTTAACTGCGGAGTTCTAATGGGATCCGGTGCATTAGTGCTGGTATGATCGCACCCGAAATAGTATCCATGTTTATTGTTTTTATGTGTTACAAGACGCAGAACCTCCTTTGTTTTGGTACGCGGGGCGTGGGACCCACGTGACCGATCGGCTCCGTTCCAAAAATACGAAAAGCATCAACCATGAACCGGAGGGCACCCGAGCATAGAAATAGCAAGAAAGAAAGGAAAAAAAGCAAAAAAAACCGCACGTAAAATCTAAAAAAACGCAAACGGACAACGAAAAAGGGGGGTGCAACACGAGGACTTCCCAGGGGGTCACCCATCCTAGTACTACTCTCGCCCAAGCACGCTTAACTGCGGAGTTCTGATGGGATCCGGTGCATTAGTGCTGGTATGATCGCACCCGAAATAGTATCCATGTTTATTGTTTGTATGTGTTACAAGACGCAGAACCTCCTTTGTTTTGGTACGCGGGGCGTGGGACCCACGTGACCGATCGGCTCCGTTCCAAAAATACGAAAAGCATCAACCATGAACCGGAGGGCACCCGAGCATAGAAATAGCAAGAAAGAAAGGAAAAAAAGCAAAAAAAACCGCACGTAAAATCTAAAAAAACGCAAACGGACAACGAAAAAGGGGGGTGCAACACGAGGACTTCCCAGGGGGTCACCCATCCTAGTACTACTCTCGCCCAAGCACGCTTAACTGCGGAATTCTGATGGGATCCGGTGCATTAGTGCTGGTATGATCGCACCCGAAATAGTATCCATGTTTATTGTTTTTATGTGTTACAAGACGCAGAACCTCCTTTGTTTTGGTACGCGGGGCGTGGGACCCACGTGACCGATCGGCTCCGTTCCAAAAATACGAAAAGCATCAACCATGAACCGGAGGGCACCCGAGCATAGAAATAGCAAGAAAGAAAGGAAAAAAAGCAAAAAAAACCGCACGTAAAATCTAAAAAAACGCAAACGGACAACGAAAAAGGGGGGTGCAACACGAGGACTTCCCAGGGGGTCACCCATCCTAGTACTACTCTCGCCCAAGCACGCTTAACTGCGGAGTTCTGATGGGATCCGGTGCATTAGTGCTGGTATGATCGCACCCGAAATAGTATCCATGTTTATTGTTTGTATGTGTTACAAGACGCAGAACCTCCTTTGTTTTGGTACGCGGGGCGTGGGACCCACGTGACCGATCGGATCCGTTCCAAAAATACGAAAAGCATCAACCATGAACCGGAGGGCACCCGAGCATAGAAATAGCAAGAAAGAAAGGAAAAAAAGCAAAAAAAACCGCACGTAAAATCTAAAAAAACGCAAACGGACAACGAAAAAGGGGGGTGCAACACGAGGACTTCCCAGGGGGTCACCCATCCTAGTACTACTCTCGCCCAAGCACGCTTAACTGCGGAATTCTGATGGGATCCGGTGCATTAGTGCTGGTATGATCGCACCCGAAATAGTATCCATGTTTATTGTTTTTATGTGTTACAAGACGCAGAACCTCCTTTGTTTTGGTACGCGGGGCGTGGGACCCACGTGACCGATCGGCTCCGTTCCAAAAATACGAAAAGCATCAACCATGAACCGGAGGGCACCCGAGCATAGAAATAGCAAGAAAGAAAGGAAAAAAAGCAAAAAAAACCGCACGTAAAATCTAAAAAAACGCAAACGGACAACGAAAAAGGGGGGTGCAACACGAGGACTTCCCAGGGGGTCACCCATCCTAGTACTACTCTCGCCCAAGCACGCTTAACTGCGGAGTTCTGATGGGATCCGGTGCATTAGTGCTGGTATGATCGCACCCGAAATAGTATCCATGTTTATTGTTTGTATGTGTTACAAGACGCAGAACCTCCTTTGTTTTGGTACGCGGGGCGTGGGACCCACGTGACCGATCGGCTCCGTTCCAAAAATACGAAAAGCATCAACCGTGAACCGGAGGGCACCCGAGCATAGAAATAGCAAGAAAGAAAGGAAAAAAAGCAAAAAAACCGCACGTAAAATCTAAAAAAACGCAAACGGACAACGAAAAAGGGGGGTGCAACACGAGGACTTCCCAGGGGGTCACCCATCCTAGTACTACTCTCGCCCAAGCACGCTTAACTGCGGAGTTCTAATGGGATCCGGTGCATTAGTGCTGGTATGATCGCACCCGAAATAGTATCCATGTTTATTGTTTTTATGTGTTACAAGACGCAGAACCTCCTTTGTTTTGGTACGCGGGGCGTGGGACCCACGTGACCGATCGGCTCCGTTCCAAAAATACGAAAAGCATCAACCATGAACCGGAGGGCACCCGAGCATAGAAATAGCAAGAAAGAAAGGAAAAAAAGCAAAAAAAACCGCACGTAAAATCTAAAAAAACGCAAACGGACAACGAAAAAGGGGGGTGCAACACGAGGACTTCCCAGGGGGTCACCCATCCTAGTACTACTCTCGCCCAAGCACGCTTAACTGCGGAATTCTGATGGGATCCGGTGCATTAGTGCTGGTATGATCGCACCCGAAATAGTATCCATGTTTATTGTTTTTATGTGTTACAAGACGCAGAACCTCCTTTGTTTTGGTACGCGGGGCGTGGGACCCACGTGACCGATCGGCTCCGTTCCAAAAATACGAAAAGCATCAACCGTGAACCGGAGGGCACCCGAGCATAGAAATAGCAAGAAAGAAAGGAAAAAAAGCAAAAAAACCGCACGTAAAATCTAAAAAAACGCAAACGGACAACGAAAAAGGGGGGTGCAACACGAGGACTTCCCAGGGGGTCACCCATCCTAGTACTACTCTCGCCCAAGCACGCTTAACTGCGGAGTTCTAATGGGATCCGGTGCATTAGTGCTGGTATGATCGCACCCGAAATAGTATCCATGTTTATTGTTTTTATGTGTTACAAGACGCAGAACCTCCTTTGTTTTGGTACGCGGGGCGTGGGACCCACGTGACCGATCGGCTCCGTTCCAAAAATACGAAAAGCATCAACCATGAACCGGAGGGCACCCGAGCATAGAAATAGCAAGAAAGAAAGGAAAAAAAGCAAAAAAAACCGCACGTAAAATCTAAAAAAACGCAAACGGACAACGAAAAAGGGGGGTGCAACACGAGGACTTCCCAGGGGGTCACCCATCCTAGTACTACTCTCGCCCAAGCACGCTTAACTGCGGAGTTCTGATGGGATCCGGTGCATTAGTGCTGGTATGATCGCACCCGAAATAGTATCCATGTTTATTGTTTGTATGTGTTACAAGACGCAGAACCTCCTTTGTTTTGGTACGCGGGGCGTGGGACCCACGTGACCGATCGGCTCCGTTCCAAAAATACGAAAAGCATCAACCATGAACCGGAGGGCACCCGAGCATAGAAATAGCAAGAAAGAAAGGAAAAAAAGCAAAAAAAACCGCACGTAAAATCTAAAAAAACGCAAACGGACAACGAAAAAGGGGGGTGCAACACGAGGACTTCCCAGGGGGTCACCCATCCTAGTACTACTCTCGCCCAAGCACGCTTAACTGCGGAATTCTGATGGGATCCGGTGCATTAGTGCTGGTATGATCGCACCCGAAATAGTATCCATGTTTATTGTTTTTATGTGTTACAAGACGCAGAACCTCCTTTGTTTTGGTACGCGGGGCGTGGGACCCACGTGACCGATCGGCTCCGTTCCAAAAATACGAAAAGCATCAACCATGAACCGGAGGGCACCCGAGCATAGAAATAGCAAGAAAGAAAGGAAAAAAAGCAAAAAAAACCGCACGTAAAATCTAAAAAAACGCAAACGGACAACGAAAAAGGGGGGTGCAACACGAGGACTTCCCAGGGGGTCACCCATCCTAGTACTACTCTCGCCCAAGCACGCTTAACTGCGGAGTTCTGATGGGATCCGGTGCATTAGTGCTGGTATGATCGCACCCGAAATAGTATCCATGTTTATTGTTTGTATGTGTTACAAGACGCAGAACCTCCTTTGTTTTGGTACGCGGGGCGTGGGACCCACGTGACCGATCGGCTCCGTTCCAAAAATACGAAAAGCATCAACCATGAACCGGAGGGCACCCGAGCATAGAAATAGCAAGAAAGAAAGGAAAAAAAGCAAAAAAAAACCGCACGTAAAATCTAAAAAAACGCAAACGGACAACGAAAAAGGGGGGTGCAACACGAGGACTTCCCAGGGGGTCACCCATCCTAGTACTACTCTCGCCCAAGCACGCTTAACTGCGGAATTCTGATGGGATCCGGTGCATTAGTGCTGGTATGATCGCACCCGAAATAGTATCCATGTTTATTGTTTTTATGTGTTACAAGACGCAGAACCTCCTTTGTTTTGGTACGCGGGGCGTGGGACCCACGTGACCGATCGGCTCCGTTCCAAAAATACGAAAAGCATCAACCATGAACCGGAGGGCACCCGAGCATAGAAATAGCAAGAAAGAAAGGAAAAAAAGCAAAAAAAACCGCACGTAAAATCTAAAAAAACGCAAACGGACAACGAAAAAGGGGGGTGCAACACGAGGACTTCCCAGGGGGTCACCCATCCTAGTACTACTCTCGCCCAAGCACGCTTAACTGCGGAGTTCTGATGGGATCCGGTGCATTAGTGCTGGTATGATCGCACCCGAAATACTATCCATGTTTATTGTTTTTATGTGTTACAAGACGCAGAACCTCCTTTGTTTTGGTACGCGGGGCGTGGGACCCACGTGACCGATCGGCTCCGTTCCAAAAATACGAAAAGCATCAACCATGAACCGGAGGGCACCCGAGCATAGAAATAGCAAGAAAGAAAGGAAAAAAAGCAAAAAAAACCGCACGTAAAATCTAAAAAAACGCAAACGGACAACGAAAAAGGGGGGTGCAACACGAGGACTTCCCAGGGGGTCACCCATCCTAGTACTACTCTCGCCCAAGCACGCTTAACTGCGGAGTTCTGATGGGATCCGGTGCATTAGTGCTGGTATGATCGCACCCGAAATAGTATCCATGTTTATTGTTTTTATGTGTTACAAGACGCAGAACCTCCTTTGTTTTGGTACGCGGGGCGTGGGACCCACGTGACCGATCGGCTCCGTTCCAAAAATACGAAAAGCATCAACCATGAACCGGAGGGCACCCGAGCATAGAAATAGCAAGAAAGAAAGTAAAAAAAAAGCAAAAAAACCGCACGTAAAATCTAAAAAAACGCAAACGGACAACGAAAAAGGGGGGTGCAACACGAGGACTTCCCAGGGGGTCACCCATCCTAGTACTACTCTCGCCCAAGCACGCTTAACTGCGGAGTTCTGATGGGATCCGGTGCATTAGTGCTGGTATGATCGCACCCGAAATAGTATCCATGTTTATTGTTTTTATGTGTTACAAGACGCAGAACCTCCTTTGTTTTGGTACGCGGGGCGTGGGACCCACGTGACCGATCGGCTCCGTTCCAAAAATACGAAAAGCATCAACCATGAACCGGAGGGCACCCGAGCATAGAAATAGCAAGAAAGAAAGGAAAAAAAGCAAAAAAACCGCACGTAAAATCTAAAAAAACGCAAACGGACAACGAAAAAGGGGGGTGCAACACGAGGACTTCCCAGGGGGTCACCCATCCTAGTACTACTCTCGCCCAAGCAAGCTTAACTGCGGAGTTCTGATGGGATCCGGTGCATTAGTGCTGGTATGATCGCACCCGAAATAGTATCCATGTTTATTGTTTTTATGTGTTACAAGACGCAGAACCTCCTTTGTTTTGGTACGCGGGGCGTGGGACCCACGTGACCGATCGGCTCCGTTCCAAAAATACGAAAAGCATCAACCGTGAACCGGAGGGCACCCGAGCATAGAAATAGCAAGAAAGAAAGGAAAAAAAGCAAAAAAACCGCACGTAAAATCTAAAAAAACGCAAACGGACAACGAAAAAGGGGGGTGCAACACGAGGACTTCCCAGGGGGTCACCCATCCTAGTACTACTCTCGCCCAAGCACGCTTAACTGCGGAGTTCTGATGGGATCCGGTGCATTAGTGCTGGTATGATCGCACCCGAAATAGTATCCATGTTTATTGTTTTTATGTGTTACAAGACGCAGAACCTCCTTTGTTTTGGTACGCGGGGCGTGGGACCCACGTGACCGATCGGCTCCGTTCCAAAAATACGAAAAGCATCAACCATGAACCGGAGGGCACCCGAGCATAGAAATAGCAAGAAAGAAAGGAAAAAAAAGCAAAAAAACCGCACGTAAAATCTAAAAAAACGCAAACGGACAACGAAAAAGGGGGGTGCAACACGAGGACTTCCCAAGGGGTCACCCATCCTAGTACTACTCTCGCCCAAGCACGCTTAACTGCGGAGTTCTGATGGGATCCGGTGCATTAGTGCTGGTATGATCGCACCCGAAATAGTATCCATGTTTATTGTTTTTATGTGTTACAAGACGCAGAACCTCCTTTGTTTTGGTACGCGGGGCGTGGGACCCACGTGACCGATCGGCTCCGTTCCAAAAATACGAAAAGCATCAACCGTGAACCGGAGGGCACCCGAGCATAGAAATAGCAAGAAAGAAAGGAAAAAAAGCAAAAAAAACCGCACGTAAAATCTAAAAAAACGCAAACGGACAACGAAAAAGGGGGGTGCAACACGAGGACTTCCCAGGGGGTCACCCATCCTAGTACTACTCTCGCCCAAGCACGCTTAACTGCGGAGTTCTGATGGGATCCGGTGCATTAGTGCTGGTATGATCGCACCCGAAATAGTATCCATGTTTATTGTTTTTATGTGTTACAAGACGCAGAACCTCCTTTGTTTTGGTACGCGGGGCGTGGGACCCACGTGACCGATCGGCTCCGTTCCAAAAATACGAAAAGCATCAACCATGAACCGGAGGGCACCCGAGCATAGAAATAGCAAGAAAGAAAGTAAAAAAAAAGCAAAAAAACCGCACGTAAAATCTAAAAAAACGCAAACGGACAACGAAAAAGGGGGGTGCAACACGAGGACTTCCCAGGGGGTCACCCATCCTAGTACTACTCTCGCCCAAGCACGCTTAACTGCGGAGTTCTGATGGGATCCGGTGCATTAGTGCTGGTATGATCGCACCCGAAATAGTATCCATGTTTATTATTTTTATGTGTTACAAGACGCAGAACCTCCTTTGTTTTGGTACGCGGGGCGTGGGACCCACGTGACCGATCGGCTCCGTTCCAAAAATACGAAAAGCATCAACCATGAACCGGAGGGCACCCGAGCATAGAAATAGCAAGAAAGAAAGGAAAAAAAGCAAAAAAACCGCACGTAAAATCTAAAAAAACGCAAACGGACAACGAAAAAGGGGGGTGCAACACGAGGACTTCCCAGGGGGTCACCCATCCTAGTACTACTCTCGCCCAAGCAAGCTTAACTGCGGAGTTCTGATGGGATCCGGTGCATTAGTGCTGGTATGATCGCACCCGAAATAGTATCCATGTTTATTGTTTTTATGTGTTACAAGACGCAGAACCTCCTTTGTTTTGGTACGCGTGGGCGTGGGACCCACGTGACCGATCGGCTCCGTTCCAAAAATACGAAAAGCATCAACCGTGAACCGGAGGGCACCCGAGCATAGAAATAGCAAGAAAGAAAGGAAAAAAAGCAAAAAAACCGCACGTAAAATCTAAAAAAACGCAAACGGACAACGAAAAAGGGGGGTGCAACACGAGGACTTCCCAGGGGGTCACCCATCCTAGTACTACTCTCGCCCAAGCAAGCTTAACTGCGGAGTTCTGATGGGATCCGGTGCATTAGTGCTGGTATGATCGCACCCGAAATAGTATCCATGTTTATTGTTTTTATGTGTTACAAGACGCAGAACCTCCTTTGTTTTGGTACGCGGGGCGTGGGACCCACGTGACCGATCGGCTCCGTTCCAAAAATACGAAAAGCATCAACCGTGAACCGGAGGGCACCCGAGCATAGAAATAGCAAGAAAGAAAGGAAAAAAAGCAAAAAAAACCGCACGTAAAATCTAAAAAAACGCAAACGGACAACGAAAAAGGGGGGTGCAACACGAGGACTTCCCAGGGGGTCACCCATCCTAGTACTACTCTCGCCCAAGCACGCTTAACTGCGGAGTTCTGATGGGATCCGGTGCATTAGTGCTGGTATGATCGCACCCGAAATAGTATCCATGTTTATTGTTTTTATGTGTTACAAGACGCAGAACCTCCTTTGTTTTGGTACGCGGGGCGTGGGACCCACGTGACCGATCGGCTCCGTTCCAAAAATACGAAAAGCATCAACCATGAACCGGAGGGCACCCGAGCATAGAAATAGCAAGAAAGAAAGTAAAAAAAAAGCAAAAAAACCGCACGTAAAATCTAAAAAAACGCAAACGGACAACGAAAAAGGGGGGTGCAACACGAGGACTTCCCAGGGGGTCACCCATCCTAGTACTACTCTCGCCCAAGCACGCTTAACTGCGGAGTTCTGATGGGATCCGGTGCATTACTGCTGGTATGATCGCACCCGAAATAGTATCCATGTTTATTGTTTTTATGTGTTACAAGACGCAGAACCTCCTTTGTTTTGGTACGCGGGGCGTGGGACCCACGTGACCGATCGGCTCCGTTCCAAAAATACGAAAAGCATCAACCGTGAACCGGAGGGCACCCGAGCATAAAAATAGCAAGAAAGAAAGGAAAAAAAGCAAAAAAAACCGCACGTAAAATCTAAAAAAACGCAAACGGACAACGAAAAAGGGGGGTGCAACACGAGGACTTCCCAGGGGGTCACCCATCCTAGTACTACTCTCGCCCAAGCACGCTTAACTGCGGAGTTCTGATGGGATCCGGTGCATTAGTGCTGGTATGATCGCACCCGAAATAGTATCCATGTTTATTGTTTTTATGTGTTACAAGACGCAGAACCTCCTTTGTTTTGGTACGCGGGGCGTGGGACCCACGTGACCGATCGGCTCCGTTCCAAAAATACGAAAAGCATCAACCGTGAACCGGAGGGCACCCGAGCATAGAAATAGCAAGAAAGAAAGGAAAAAAAGCAAAAAAACCGCACGTAAAATCTAAAAAAACGCAAACGGACAACGAAAAAGGGGGGTGCAACACGAGGACTTCCCAGGGGGTCACCCATCCTAGTACTACTCTCGCCCAAGCACGCTTAACTGCGGAGTTCTGATGGGATCCGGTGCATTAGTGCTGGTATGATCGCACCCGAAATAGTATCCATGTTTATTGTTTTTATGTGTTACAAGACGCAGAACCTCCTTTGTTTTGGTACGCGGGGCGTGGGACCCACGTGACCGATCGGCTCCGTTCCAAAAATACGAAAAGCATCAACCGTGAACCGGAGGGCACCCGAGCATAGAAATAGCAAGAAAGAAAGGAAAAAAAGCAAAAAAAAACCGCACGTAAAATCTAAAAAAACGCAAACGGACAACGAAAAAGGGGGGTGCAACACGAGGACTTCCCAGGGGGTCACCCATCCTAGTACTACTCTCGCCCAAGCACGCTTAACTGCGGAGTTCTGATGGGATCCGGTGCATTAGTGCTGGTATGATCGCACCCGAAATAGTATCCATGTTTATTGTTTTTATGTGTTACAAGACGCAGAACCTCCTTTGTTTTGGTACGCGGGGCGTGGGACCCACGTGACCGATCGGCTCCGTTCCAAAAATACGAAAAGCATCAACCATGAACCGGAGGGCACCCGAGCATAGAAATAGCAAGAAAGAAAGGAAAAAAAGCAAAAAAAACCGCACGTAAAATCTAAAAAAACGCAAACGGACAACGAAAAAGGGGGGTGCAACACGAGGACTGTCACCCATCCTAGTACTACTCTCGCCCAAGCACGCTTAACTGCGGAGTTCTGATGGGATCCGGTGCATTAGTGCTGGTATGATCGCACCCGAAATAGTATCCATGTTTATTGTTTTTATGTGTTACAAGACGCAGAACCTCCTTTGTTTTGGTACGCGGGGCGTGGGACCCACGTGACCGATCGGCTCCGTTCCAAAAATACGAAAAGCATCAACCATGAACCGGAGGGCACCCGAGCATAGAAATAGCAAGAAAGAAAGGAAAAAAAGCAAAAAAAACCGCACGTAAAATCTAAAAAAACGCAAACGGACAACGAAAAAGGGGGGTGCAACACGAGGACTTCCCAGGGGGTCACCCATCCTAGTACTACTCTCGCCCAAGCACGCTTCACTGCGGAGTTCTGATGGGATCCGGTGCATTAGTGCTGGTATGATCGCACCCGAAATTGTATCCATGTTTATTGTTTTTATGTGTTACAAGACGCAGAACCTCCTTTGTTTTGGTACGCGGGGCGTGGGACCCACGTGACCGATCGGCTCCGTTCCAAAAATACGAAAAGCATCAACCGTGAACCGGAGGGCACCCGAGCATAAAAATAGCAAGAAAGAAAGGAAAAAAAGCAAAAAAAACCGCACGTAAAATCTAAAAAAACGCAAACGGACAACGAAAAAGGGGGGTGCAACACGAGGACTTCCCAGGGGGTCACCCATCCTAGTACTACTCTCGCCCAAGCACGCTTAACTGCGGAGTTCTGATGGGATCCGGTGCATTAGTGCTGGTATGATCGCACCCGAAATAGTATCCATGTTTATTGTTTTTATGTGTTACAAGACGCAGAACCTCCTTTGTTTTGGTACGCGGGGCGTGGGACCCACGTGACCGATCGGCTCCGTTCCAAAAATACGAAAAGCATCAACCGTGAACCGGAGGGCACCCGAGCATAGAAATAGCAAGAAAGAAAGGAAAAAAAGCAAAAAAACCGCACGTAAAATCTAAAAAAACGCAAACGGACAACGAAAAAGGGGGGTGCAACACGAGGACTTCCCAGGGGGTCACCCATCCTAGTACTACTCTCGCCCAAGCACGCTTAACTGCGGAGTTCTGATGGGATCCGGTGCATTAGTGCTGGTATGATCGCACCCGAAATAGTATCCATGTTTATTGTTTTTATGTGTTACAAGACGCAGAACCTCCTTTGTTTTGGTACGCGGGGCGTGGGACCCACGTGACCGATCGGCTCCGTTCCAAAAATACGAAAAGCATCAACCGTGAACCGGAGGGCACCCGAGCATAGAAATAGCAAGAAAGAAAGGAAAAAAAGCAAAAAAAACCGCACGTAAAATCTAAAAAAACGCAAACGGACAACGAAAAAGGGGGGTGCAACACGAGGACTTCCCAGGGGGTCACCCATCCTAGTACTACTCTCGCCCAAGCACGCTTAACTGCGGAGTTCTGATGGGATCCGGTGCATTAGTGCTGGTATGATCGCACCCGAAATAGTATCCATGTTTATTGTTTTTATGTGTTACAAGACGCAGAACCTCCTTTGTTTTGGTACGCGGGGCGTGGGACCCACGTGACCGATCGGCTCCGTTCCAAAAATACGAAAAGCATCAACCATGAACCGGAGGGCACCCGAGCATAGAAATAGCAAGAAAGAAAGGAAAAAAAGCAAAAAAAACCGCACGTAAAATCTAAAAAAACGCAAACGGACAACGAAAAAGGGGGGTGCAACACGAGGACTGTCACCCATCCTAGTACTACTCTCGCCCAAGCACGCTTAACTGCGGAGTTCTGATGGGATCCGGTGCATTAGTGCTGGTATGATCGCACCCGAAATAGTATCCATGTTTATTGTTTTTATGTGTTACAAGACGCAGAACCTCCTTTGTTTTGGTACGCGGGGCGTGGGACCCACGTGACCGATCGGCTCCGTTCCAAAAATACGAAAAGCATCAACCATGAACCGGAGGGCACCCGAGCATAGAAATAGCAAGAAAGAAAGGAAAAAAAGCAAAAAAAACCGCACGTAAAATCTAAAAAAACGCAAACGGACAACGAAAAAGGGGGGTGCAACACGAGGACTTCCCAGGGGGTCACCCATCCTAGTACTACTCTCGCCCAAGCACGCTTCACTGCGGAGTTCTGATGGGATCCGGTGCATTAGTGCTGGTATGATCGCACCCGAAATTGTATCCATGTTTATTGTTTTTATGTGTTACAAGACGCAGAACCTCCTTTGTTTTGGTACGCGGGGCGTGGGACCCACGTGACCGATCGGCTCCGTTCCAAAAATACGAAAAGCATCAACCATGAACCGGAGGGCACCCGAGCATAGAAATAGCAAGAAAGAAAGGAAAAAAAGCAAAAAAAACCGCACGTAAAATCTAAAAAAACGCAAACGGACAACGAAAAAGGGGGGTGCAACACGAGGACTTCCCAGGGGGTCACCCATCCTAGTACTACTCTCGCCCAAGCACGCTTAACTGCGGAGTTCTGATGGGATCCGGTGCATTAGTGCTGGTATGATCGCACCCGAAATAGTATCCATGTTTATTGTTTTTATGTGTTACAAGACGCAGAACCTCCTTTGTTTTGGTACGCGGGGCGTGGGACCCACGTGACCGATCGGCTCCGTTCCAAAAATACGAAAAGCATCAACCGTGAACCGGAGGGCACCCGAGCATAGAAATAGCAAGAAAGAAAGGAAAAAAAGCAAAAAAACCGCACGTAAAATCTAAAAAAACGCAAACGGACAACGAAAAAGGGGGGTGCAACACGAGGACTTCCCAGGGGGTCACCCATCCTAGTACTACTCTCGCCCAAGCATGCTTAACTGCGGAGTTCTGATGGGATCCGGTGCATTAGTGCTTGTATGATCGCACCCGAAATAGTATCCATGTTTATTGTTTTTATGTGTTACAAGACGCAGAACCTCCTTTGTTTTGGTACGCGGGGCGTGGGACCCACGTGACCGATCGGCTCCGTTCCAAAAATACGAAAAGCATCAACCGTGAACCGGAGGGCACCCGAGCATAGAAATAGCAAGAAAGAAAGGAAAAAAAGCAAAAAAAACCGCACGTAAAATCTAAAAAAACGCAAACGGACAACGAAAAAGGGGGTGCAACATGAGGACTTCCCAGGGGGTCACCCATCCTAGTACTACTCTCGCCCAAGCACGCTTAACTGCGGAGTTCTGATGGGATCCGGTGCATTAGTGCTGGTATGATCGCACCCGAAATAGTATCCATGTTTATTGTTTTTATGTGTTACAAGACGCAGAACCTCCTTTGTTTTGGTACGCGGGGCGTGGGACCCACGTGACCGATCGGCTCCGTTCCAAAAATACGAAAAGCATCAACCATGAACCGGAGGGCACCCGAGCATAGAAATAGCAAGAAAGAAAGGAAAAAAAGCAAAAAAAACCGCACGTAAAATCTAAAAAAACGCAAACGGACAACGAAAAAGGGGGGTGCAACACGAGGACTTCCCAGGGGGTCACCCATCCTAGTACTACTCTCGCCCAAGCACGCTTAACTGCGGAGTTCTGATGGGATCCGGTGCATTAGTGCTGGTATGATCGCACCCGAAATAGTATCCATGTTTATTGTTTTTATGTGTTACAAGACGCAGAACCTCCTTTGTTTTGGTACGCGGGGCGTGGGACCCACGTGACCGATCGGCTCCGTTCCAAAAATACGAAAAGCATCAACCATGAACCGGAGGGCACCCGAGCATAGAAATAGCAAGAAAGAAAGGAAAAAAAGCAAAAAAAACCGCACGTAAAATCTAAAAAAACGCAAACGGACAACGAAAAAGGGGGGTGCAACACGAGGACTTCCCAGGGGGTCACCCATCCTAGTACTACTCTCGCCCAAGCACGCTTAACTGCGGAGTTCTGATGGGATCCGGTGCATTAGTGCTGGTATGATCGCACCCGAAATAGTATCCATGTTTATTGTTTTTATGTGTTACAAGACGCAGAACCTCCTTTGTTTTGGTACGCGGGGCGTGGGACCCACGTGACCGATCGGCTCCGTTCCAAAAATACGAAAAGCATCAACCATGAACCGGAGGGCACCCGAGCATAGAAATAGCAAGAAAGAAAGGAAAAAAAGCAAAAAAAACCGCACGTAAAATCTAAAAAAACGCAAACGGACAACGAAAAAGGGGGGTGCAACACGAGGACTTCCCAGGGGGTCACTCATCCTAGTACTACTCTCGCCCAAGCACGCTTAACTGCGGAGTTCTGATGGGATCCGGTGCATTAGTGCTGGTATGATCGCACCCGAAATAGTATCCATGTTTATTGTTTTTATGTGTTACAAGACGCAGAACCTCCTTTGTTTTGGTACGCGGGGCGTGGGACCCACGTGACCGATCGGCTCCGTTCCAAAAATACGAAAAGCATCAACCATGAACCGGAGGGCACCCGAGCATAGAAATAGCAAGAAAGAAAGGAAAAAAAGCAAAAAAACCGCACGTAAAATCTAAAAAAAAGCAAACGGACAACGAAAAAGGGGGGTGCAACACGAGGACTTCCCAGGGGGTCACCCATCCTAGTACTACTCTCGCCCAAGCAAGCTTAACTGCGGAGTTCTGATGGGATCCGGTGCATTAGTGCTGGTATGATCGCACCCGAAATAGTATCCATGTTTATTGTTTTTATGTGTTACAAGACGCAGAACCTCCTTTGTTTTGGTACGCGGGGCGTGGGACCCACGTGACCGATCGGCTCCGTTCCAAAAATACGAAAAGCATCAACCGTGAACCGGAGGGCACCCGAGCATAGAAATAGCAAGAAAGAAAGGAAAAAAAGCAAAAAAACCGCACGTAAAATCTAAAAAAACGCAAACGGACAACGAAAAAGGGGGGTGCAACACGAGGACTTCCCAGGGGGTCACCCATCCTAGTACTACTCTCGCCCAAGCACGCTTAACTGCGGAGTTCTGATGGGATCCGGTGCATTAGTGCTGGTATGATCGCACCCGAAATAGTATCCATGTTTATTGTTTTTATGTGTTACAAGACGCAGAACCTCCTTTGTTTTGGTACGCGGGGCGTGGGACCCACGTGACCGATCGGCTCCGTTCCAAAAATACGAAAAGCATCAACCGTGAACCGGAGGGCACCCGAGCATAGAAATAGCAAGAAAGAAAGGAAAAAAAGCAAAAAAAACCGCACGTAAAATCTAAAAAAACGCAAACGGACAACGAAAAAGGGGGTGCAACATGAGGACTTCCCAGGGGGTCACCCATCCTAGTACTACTCTCGCCCAAGCACGCTTAACTGCGGAGTTCTGATGGGATCCGGTGCATTAGTGCTGGTATGATCGCACCCGAAATAGTATCCATGTTTATTGTTTTTATGTGTTACAAGACGCAGAACCTCCTTTGTTTTGGTACGCGGGGCGTGGGACCCACGTGACCGATCGGCTCCGTTCCAAAAATACGAAAAGCATCAACCATGAACCGGAGGGCACCCGAGCATAGAAATAGCAAGAAAGAAAGGAAAAAAAGCAAAAAAAACCGCACGTAAAATCTAAAAAAACGCAAACGGACAACGAAAAAGGGGGGTGCAACACGAGGACTTCCCAGGGGGTCACCCATCCTAGTACTACTCTCGCCCAAGCACGCTTAACTGCGGAGTTCTGATGGGATCCGGTGCATTAGTGCTGGTATGATCGCACCCGAAATAGTATCCATGTTTATTGTTTTTATGTGTTACAAGACGCAGAACCTCCTTTGTTTTGGTACGCGGGGCGTGGGACCCACGTGACCGATCGGCTCCGTTCCAAAAATACGAAAAGCATCAACCATGAACCGGAGGGCACCCGAGCATAGAAATAGCAAGAAAGAAAGGAAAAAAAGCAAAAAAAACCGCACGTAAAATCTAAAAAAACGCAAACGGACAACGAAAAAGGGGGGTGCAACACGAGGACTTCCCAGGGGGTCACCCATCCTAGTACTACTCTCGCCCAAGCACGCTTAACTGCGGAGTTCTGATGGGATCCGGTGCATTAGTGCTGGTATGATCGCACCCGAAATAGTATCCATGTTTATTGTTTTTATGTGTTACAAGACGCAGAACCTCCTTTGTTTTGGTACGCGGGGCGTGGGACCCACGTGACCGATCGGCTCCGTTCCAAAAATACGAAAAGCATCAACCATGAACCGGAGGGCACCCGAGCATAGAAATAGCAAGAAAGAAAGGAAAAAAAAGCAAAAAAACCGCACGTAAAATCTAAAAAAACGCAAACGGACAACGAAAAAGGGGGGTGCAACACGAGGACTTCCCAAGGGGTCACCCATCCTAGTACTACTCTCGCCCAAGCACGCTTAACTGCGGAGTTCTGATGGGATCCGGTGCATTAGTGCTGGTATGATCGCACCCGAAATAGTATCCATGTTTATTGTTTTTATGTGTTACAAGACGCAGAACCTCCTTTGTTTTGGTACGCGGGGCGTGGGACCCACGTGACCGATCGGCTCCGTTCCAAAAATACGAAAAGCATCAACCATGAACCGGAGGGCACCCGAGCATAGAAATAGCAAGAAAGAAAGGAAAAAAAGCAAAAAAAACCGCACGTAAAATCTAAAAAAACGCAAACGGACAACGAAAAAGGAGGGTGCAACACGAGGACTTCCTAGGGGGTCACCCATCCTAGTACTACTCTCGCCCAAGCACGCTTAACTGCGGAGTTCTGATGGGATCCGGTGCATTAGTGCTGGTATGATCGCACCCGAAATAGTATCCATGTTTATTGTTTTTATGTGTTACAAGACGCAGAACCTCCTTTGTTTTGGTACGCGGGGCGTG
This sequence comes from Lactuca sativa, assembly GCF_002870075.4. Lineage (NCBI taxonomy): Eukaryota > Viridiplantae > Streptophyta > Magnoliopsida > Asterales > Asteraceae > Lactuca > Lactuca sativa. The sequence goes on from NC_056623.2 coordinate 196,805,307, forward strand.
GGACCCACGTGACCGATCGGCTCCGTTCCAAAAATACGAAAAGCATCAACCGTGAACCGGAGGGCACCCGAGCATAGAAATAGCAAGAAAGAAAGGAAAAAAAGCAAAAAAACCGCACGTAAAATCTAAAAAAACGCAAACGGACAACGAAAAAGGGGGGTGCAACACGAGGACTTCCCAGGGGGTCACCCATCCTAGTACTACTCTCGCCCAAGCACGCTTAACTGCGGAGTTCTAATGGGATCCGGTGCATTAGTGCTGGTATGATCGCACCCGAAATAGTATCCATGTTTATTGTTTTTATGTGTTACAAGACGCAGAACCTCCTTTGTTTTGGTACGCGGGGCGTGGGACCCACGTGACCGATCGGCTCCGTTCCAAAAATACGAAAAGCATCAACCATGAACCGGAGGGCACCCGAGCATAGAAATAGCAAGAAAGAAAGGAAAAAAAGCAAAAAAAACCGCACGTAAAATCTAAAAAAACGCAAACGGACAACGAAAAAGGGGGGTGCAACACGAGGACTTCCCAGGGGGTCACCCATCCTAGTACTACTCTCGCCCAAGCACGCTTAACTGCGGAGTTCTGATGGGATCCGGTGCATTAGTGCTGGTATGATCGCACCCTAAATAGTATCCATGTTTATTGTTTTTATGTGTTACAAGACGCAGAACCTCCTTTGTTTTGGTACGCGGGGCGTGGGACCCACGTGACCGATCGGCTCCATTCCAAAAATACGAAAAGCATCAACCGTGAACCGGAGGGCACCCGAGCATAGAAATAGCAAGAAAGAAAGGAAAAAAAGCAAAAAAAACCGCACGTAAAATCTAAAAAAACGCAAACGGACAACGAAAAAGGGGGGTGCAACACGAGGACTTCCCAGGGGGTCACCCATCCTAGTACTACTCTCGCCCAAGCACGCTTAACTGCGGAGTTCTGATGGGATCCGGTGCATTAGTGCTGGTATGATCGCACCCGAAATAGTATCCATGTTTATTGTTTTTATGTGTTACAAGACGCAGAACCTCCTTTGTTTTGGTACGCGGGGCGTGGGACCCACGTGACCGATCGGCTCCGTTCCAAAAATACGAAAAGCATCAACAATGAACCGGAGGGCACCCGAGCATAGAAATAGCAAGAAAGAAAGGAAAAAAAAGCAAAAAAACCGCACGTAAAATCTAAAAAAACGCAAACGGACAACGAAAAAGGGGGGTGCAACACGAGGACTTCCCAAGGGGTCACCCATCCTAGTACTACTCTCGCCCAAGCACGCTTAACTGCGGAGTTCTGATGGGATCCGGTGCATTAGTGCTGGTATGATCGCACCCGAAATAGTATCCATGTTTATTGTTTTTATGTGTTACAAGACGCAGAACCTCCTTTGTTTTGGTACGCGGGGCGTGGGACCCACGTGACCGATCGGCTCCGTTCCAAAAATACGAAAAGCATCAACCGTGAACCGGAGGGCATCCGAGCATAGAAATAGCAAGAAAGAAAGGAAAAAAAGCAAAAAAACCGCACGTAAAATCTAAAAAAACGCAAACGGACAACGAAAAAGGGGGGTGCAACACGAGGACTTCCCAGGGGGTCACCCATCCTAGTACTACTCTCGCCCAAGCACGCTTAACTGCGGAGTTCTAATGGGATCCGGTGCATTAGTGCTGGTATGATCGCACCCGAAATAGTATCCATGTTTATTGTTTTTATGTGTTACAAGACGCAGAACCTCCTTTGTTTTGGTACGCGGGGCGTGGGACCCACGTGACCGATCGGCTCCGTTCCAAAAATACGAAAAGCATCAACCATGAACCGGAGGGCACCCGAGCATAGAAATAGCAAGAAAGAAAGGAAAAAAAGCAAAAAAAACCGCACGTAAAATCTAAAAAAACGCAAACGGACAACGAAAAAGGGGGGTGCAACACGAGGACTTCCCAGGGGGTCACCCATCCTAGTACTACTCTCGCCCAAGCACGCTTAACTGCGGAGTTCTGATGGGATCCGGTGCATTAGTGCTGGTATGATCGCACCCGAAATAGTATCCATGTTTATTGTTTTTATGTGTTACAAGACGCAGAACCTCCTTTGTTTTGGTACGCGGGGCGTGGGACCCACGTGACCGATCGGCTCCGTTCCAAAAATACGAAAAGCATCAACCATGAACCGGAGGGCACCCGAGCATAGAAATAGCAAGAAAGAAAGTAAAAAAAAAGCAAAAAAACCGCACGTAAAATCTAAAAAAACGCAAACGGACAACGAAAAAGGGGGGTGCAACACGAGGACTTCCCATGGGGTCACCCATCCTAGTACTACTCTCGCCCAAGCACGCTTAACTGCGGAGTTCTGATGGGATCCGGTGCATTAGTGCTGGTATGATCGCACCCGAAATAGTATCCATGTTTATTGTTTTTATGTGTTACAAGACGCAGAACCTCCTTTGTTTTGGTACGCGGGGAGTGGGACCCACGTGACCGATCGGCTCCGTTCCAAAAATACGAAAAGCATCAACCATGAACCGGAGGGCACCCGAGCATAGAAATAGCAAGAAAGAAAGGAAAAAAAGCAAAAAAACCGCACGTAAAATCTAAAAAAACGCAAACGGACAACGAAAAAGGGGGGTGCAACACGAGGACTTCCCAGGGGGTCACCCATCCTAGTACTACTCTCGCCCAAGCAAGCTTAACTGCGGAGTTCTGATGGGATCCGGTGCATTAGTGCTGGTATGATCGCACCCGAAATAGTATCCATGTTTATTGTTTTTATGTGTTACAAGACGCAGAACCTCCTTTGTTTTGGTACGCGGGGCGTGGGACCCACGTGACCGATCGGCTCCGTTCCAAAAATACGAAAAGCATCAACCGTGAACCGGAGGGCACCCGAGCATAGAAATAGCAAGAAAGAAAAGGAAAAAAAGCAAAAAAACCGCACGTAAAATCTAAAAAAACGCAAACGGACAACGAAAAAGGGGGGTGCAACACGAGGACTTCCCAGGGGGTCACCCATCCTAGTACTACTCTCGCCCAAGCACGCTTAACTGCGGAGTTCTGATGGGATCCGGTGCATTAGTGCTGGTATGATCGCACCCGAAATAGTATCCATGTTTATTGTTTTTATGTGTTACAAGACGCAGAACCTCCTTTGTTTTGGTACGCGGGGCGTGGGACCCACGTGACCGATCGGCTCCGTTCCAAAAATACGAAAAGCATCAACCATGAACCGGAGGGCACCCGAGCATAGAAATAGCAAGAAAGAAAGGAAAAAAAAGCAAAAAAACCGCACGTAAAATCTAAAAAAACGCAAACGGACAACGAAAAAGGGGGGTGCAACACGAGGACTTCCCAAGGGGTCACCCATCCTAGTACTACTCTCGCCCAAGCACGCTTATCTGCGGAGTTCTGATGGGATCCGGTGCATTAGTGCTGGTATGATCGCACCCGAAATAGTATCCATGTTTATTGTTTTTATGTGTTACAAGACGCAGAACCTCCTTTGTTTTGGTACGCGGGGCGTGGGACCCACGTGACCGATCGGCTCCGTTCCAAAAATACGAAAAGCATCAACCGTGAACCGGAGGGCACCCGAGCATAGAAATAGCAAGAAAGAAAGGAAAAAAAGCAAAAAAACCGCACGTAAAATCTAAAAAAACGCAAACGGACAACGAAAAAGGGGGTGCAACACGAGGACTTCCCAGGGGGTCACCCATCCTAGTACTACTCTCGCCCAAGCACGCTTAACTGCGGAGTTCTAATGGGATCCGGTGCATTAGTGCTGGTATGATCGCACCCGAAATAGTATCTATGTTTATTGTTTTTATGTGTTACAAGACGCAGAACCTCCTTTGTTTTGGTACGCGGGGCGTGGGACCCACGTGACCGATCGGCTCCGTTCCAAAAATACGAAAAGCATCAACCATGAACCGGAGGGCACCCGAGCATAGAAATAGCAAGAAAGAAAGGAAAAAAAGCAAAAAAACCGCACGTAAAATCTAAAAAAATGCAAACGGACAACGAAAAAGGGGGGTGCAACACGAGGACTTCCCAGGGGGTCACCCATCCTAGTACTACTCTCGCCCAAGCACGCTTAACTGCGGAGTTCTAATGGGATCCGGTGCATTAGTGCTGGTATGATCGCACCCGAAATAGTATCCATGTTTATTGTTTTTATGTGTTACAAGACGCAGAACCTCCTTTGTTTTGGTACGCGGGGCGTGGGACCCACGTGACCGATCGGCTCCGTTCCAAAAATACGAAAAGCATCAACCGTGAACCGGAGGGCACCCGAGCATAGAAATAGCAAGAAAGAAAGGAAAAAAAGCAAAAAAACCGCACGTAAAATCTAAAAAAACGCAAACGGACAACGAAAAAGGGGGGTGCAACACGAGGACTTCCCAGGGGGTCACCCATCCTAGTACTACTCTCGCCCAAGCAAGCTTAACTGCGGAGTTCTGATGGGATCCGGTGCATTAGTGCTGGTATGATCGCACCCGAAATAGTATCCATGTTTATTGTTTTTATGTGTTACAAGACGCAGAACCTCCTTTGTTTTGGTACGCGGGGCGTGGGACCCACGTGACCGATCGGCTCCGTTCCAAAAATACGAAAAGCATCAACCGTGAACCGGAGGGCACCCGAGCATAGAAATAGCAAGAAAGAAAGGAAAAAAAGCAAAAAAACCGCACGTAAAATCTAAAAAAATGCAAACGGACAACGAAAAAGGGGGGTGCAACACGAGGACTTCCCAGGGGGTCACCCATCCTAGTACTACTCTCGCCCAAGCACGCTTAACTGCGGAGTTCTGATGGGATCCGGTGCATTAGTGCTGGTATGATCGCACCCGAAATAGTATCCATGTTTATTGTTTTTATGTGTTACAAGACGCAGAACCTCCTTTGTTTTGGTACGCGGGGCGTGGGACCCACGTGACCGATCGGCTCCGTTCCAAAAATACGAAAAGCATCAACCATGAACCGGAGGGCACCCGAGCATAGAAATAGCAAGAAAGAAAGGAAAAAAAAGCAAAAAAACCGCACGTAAAATCTAAAAAAACGCAAACGGACAACGAAAAAGGGGGGTGCAACACGAGGACTTCCCAAGGGGTCACCCATCCTAGTACTACTCTCGCCCAAGCACGCTTAACTGCGGAGTTCTGATGGGATCCGGTGCATTAGTGCTGGTATGATCGCACCCGAAATAGTATCCATGTTTATTGTTTTTATGTGTTACAAGACGCAGAACCTCCTTTGTTTTGGTACGCGGGGCGTGGGACCCACGTGACCGATCGGCTCCGTTCCAAAAATACGAAAAGCATCAACCGTGAACCGGAGGGCACCCGAGCATAGAAATAGCAAGAAAGAAAGGAAAAAAAGCAAAAAAACCGCACGTAAAATCTAAAAAAACGCAAACGGACAACGAAAAAGGGGGGTGCAACACGAGGACTTCCCAGGGGGTCACCCATCCTAGTACTACTCTCGCCCAAGCACGCTTAACTACGGAGTTCTAATGGGATCCGGTGCATTAGTGCTGGTATGATCGCACCCGAAATAGTATCCATGTTTATTGTTTTTATGTGTTACAAGACGCAGAACCTCCTTTGTTTTGGTACGCGGGGCGTGGGACCCACGTGACCGATCGGCTCCGTTCCAAAAATACGAAAAGCATCAACCATGAACCGGAGGGCACCCGAGCATAGAAATAGCAAGAAAGAAAGGAAAAAAAGCAAAAAAAACCGCACGTAAAATCTAAAAAAACGCAAACGGACAACGAAAAAGGGGGGTGCAACACGAGGACTTCCCAGGGGGTCACCCATCCTAGTACTACTCTCGCCCAAGCACGCTTAACTGCGGAGTTCTGATGGGATCCGGTGCATTAGTGCTGGTATGATCGCACCCGAAATAGTATCCATGTTTATTGTTTTTATGTGTTACAAGACGCAGAACCTCCTTTGTTTTGGTACGCGGGGCGTGGGACCCACGTGACCGATCGGCTCCGTTCCAAAAATACGAAAAGCATCAACCGTGAACCGGAGGGCACCCGAGCATAGAAATAGCAAGAAAGAAAGGAAAAAAACCAAAAAAAACCGCACGTAAAATCTAAAAAAACGCAAACGGACAACGAAAAAGGGGTGTGCAACACGAGGACTTCCCAGGGGGTCACCCATCCTAGTACTACTCTCGCCCAAGCAAGCTTAACTGCGGAGTTCTGATGGGATCCGGTGCATTAGTGCTGGTATGATCGCACCCGAAATAGTATCCATGTTTATTGTTTTTATGTGTTACAAGACGCAGAACCTCCTTTGTTTTGGTACGCGGGGCGTGGGACCCACGTGACCGATCGGCTCCGTTCCAAAAATACGAAAAGCATCAACAATGAACCGGAGGGCACCCGAGCATAGAAATAGCAAGAAAGAAAGGAAAAAAAAGCAAAAAAACCGCACGTAAAATCTAAAAAAACGCAAACGGACAACGAAAAAGGGGGGTGCAACACGAGGACTTCCCAAGGGGTCACCCATCCTAGTACTACTCTCGCCCAAGCACGCTTAACTGCGGAGTTCTGATGGGATCCGGTGCATTAGTGCTGCTTTGATCGCACCCGAAATAGTATCCATGTTTATTGTTTTTATGTGTTACAAGACGCAGAACCTCCTTTGTTTTGGTACGCGGGGCGTGGGACCCACGTGACCGATCGACTCCGTTCCAAAAATACGAAAAGCATCAACCGTGAACCGGAGGGCATCCGAGCATAGAAATAGCAAGAAAGAAAGGAAAAAAAGCAAAAAAACCGCACGTAAAATCTAAAAAAACGCAAACGGACAACGAAAAAGGGGGGTGCAACACGAGGACTTCCCAGGGGGTCACCCATCCTAGTACTACTCTCGCCCAAGCACGCTTAACTGCGGAGTTCTAATGGGATCCGGTGCATTAGTGCTGGTATGATCGCACCCGAAATAGTATCCATGTTTATTTCTTTTATGTGTTACAAGACGCAGAACCTCCTTTGTTTTGGTACGCGGGGCGTGGGACCCACGTGACCGATCGGCTCCGTTCCAAAAATACGAAAAGCATCAACCATGAACAGGAGGGCACCCGAGCATAGAAATAGCAAGAAAGAAAGGAAAAAAAGCAAAAAAAACCGCACGTAAAATCTAAAAAAACGCAAACGGACAACGAAAAAGGGGGGTGCAACACGAGGACTTCCCAGGGGGTCACCCATCCTAGTACTACTCTCGCCCAAGCACGCTTAACTGCGGAGTTCTGATGGGATCCGATGCATTAGTGCTGGTATGATCGCACCCGAAATAGTATCCATGTTTATTGTTTTTATGTGTTACAAACCTCCTTTGTTTTGGTACGCGGGGCGTGGGACCCACGTGACCGATCGGCTCCGTTCCAAAAATACGAAAAGCATCAACCGTGAACCGGAGGGCACCCGAGCATAGAAATAGCAAGAAAGAAAGGAAAAAAAGCAAAAAAAACCGCACGTAAAATCTAAAAAAACGCAAACGGACAACGAAAAAGGGGTGTGCAACACGAGGACTTCCCAGGGGGTCACCCATCCTAGTACTACTCTCGCCCAAGCAAGCTTAACTGCGGAGTTCTGATGGGATCCGGTGCATTAGTGCTGGTATGATCGCACCCGAAATAGTATCCATGTTTATTGTTTTTATGTGTTACAAGACGCAGAACCTCCTTTGTTTTGGTACGCGGGGCGTGGGACCCACGTGACCGATCGGCTCCGTTCCAAAAATACGAAAAGCATCAACAATGAACCGGAGGGCACCCGAGCATAGAAATAGCAAGAAAGAAAGGAAAAAAAAGCAAAAAAACCGCACGTAAAATCTAAAAAAACGCAAACGGACAACGAAAAAGGGGGGTGCAACACGAGGACTTCCCAAGGGGTCACCCATCCTAGTACTACTCTCGCCCAAGCACGCTTAACTGCGGAGTTCTGATGGGATCCGGTGCATTAGTGCTGCTTTGATCGCACCCGAAATAGTATCCATGTTTATTGTTTTTATGTGTTACAAGACGCAGAACCTCCTTTGTTTTGGTACGCGGGGCGTGGGACCCACGTGACCGATCGGCTCCGTTCCAAAAATACGAAAAGCATCAACCGTGAACCGGAGGGCATCCGAGCATAGAAATAGCAAGAAAGAAAGGAAAAAAAGCAAAAAAACCGCACGTAAAATCTAAAAAAACGCAAACGGACAACGAAAAAGGGGGGTGCAACACGAGGACTTCCCAGGGGGTCACCCATCCTAGTACTACTCTCGCCCAAGCACGCTTAACTGCGGAGTTCTAATGGGATCCGGTGCATTAGTGCTGGTATGATCGCACCCGAAATAGTATCCATGTTTATTTCTTTTATGTGTTACAAGACGCAGAACCTCCTTTGTTTTGGTACGCGGGGCGTGGGACCCACGTGACCGATCGGCTCCGTTCCAAAAATACGAAAAGCATCAACCATGAACAGGAGGGCACCCGAGCATAGAAATAGCAAGAAAGAAAGGAAAAAAAGCAAAAAAAACCGCACGTAAAATCTAAAAAAACGCAAACGGACAACGAAAAAGGGGGGTGCAACACGAGGACTTCCCAGGGGGTCACCCATCCTAGTACTACTCTCGCCCAAGCACGCTTAACTGCGGAGTTCTGATGGGATCCGGTGCATTAGTGCTGGTATGATCGCACCCGAAATAGTATCCATGTTTATTGTTTTTATGTGTTACAAACCTCCTTTGTTTTGGTACGCGGGGCGTGGGACCCACGTGACCGATCGGCTCCGTTCCAAAAATACGAAAAGCATCAACCGTGAACCGGAGGGCACCCGAGCATAGAAATAGCAAGAAAGAAAGGAAAAAAAGCAAAAAAAACCGCACGTAAAATCTAAAAAAACGCAAACGGACAACGAAAAAGGGGTGTGCAACACGAGGACTTCCCAGGGGGTCACCCATCCTAGTACTACTCTCGCCCAAGCAAGCTTAACTGCGGAGTTCTGATGGGATCCGGTGCATTAGTGCTGGTATGATCGCACCCGAAATAGTATCCATGTTTATTGTTTTTATGTGTTACAAGACGCAGAACCTCCTTTGTTTTGGTACGCGGGGCGTGGGACCCACGTGACCGATCGGCTCCGTTCCAAAAATACGAAAAGCATCAACAATGAACCGGAGGGCACCCGAGCATAGAAATAGCAAGAAAGAAAGGAAAAAAAAGCAAAAAAACCGCACGTAAAATCTAAAAAAACGCAAACGGACAACGAAAAAGGGGGGTGCAACACGAGGACTTCCCAAGGGGTCACCCATCCTAGTACTACTCTCGCCCAAGCACGCTTAACTGCGGAGTTCTGATGGGATCCGGTGCTTTAGTGCTGCTTTGATCGCACCCGAAATAGTATCCATGTTTATTGTTTTTATGTGTTACAAGACGCAGAACCTCCTTTGTTTTGGTACGCGGGGCGTGGGACCCACGTGACCGATCGGCTCCGTTCCAAAAATACGAAAAGCATCAACCGTGAACCGGAGGGCATCCGAGCATAGAAATAGCAAGAAAGAAAGGAAAAAAAGCAAAAAAACCGCACGTAAAATCTAAAAAAACGCAAACGGACAACGAAAAAGGGGGGTGCAACACGAGGACTTCCCAGGGGGTCACCCATCCTAGTACTACTCTCGCCCAAGCACGCTTAACTGCGGAGTTCTAATGGGATCCGGTGCATTAGTGCTGGTATGATCGCACCCGAAATAGTATCCATGTTTATTGTTTTTATGTGTTACAAGACGCAGAACCTCCTTTGTTTTGGTACGCGGGGCGTGGGACCCACGTGACCGATCGGCTCCGTTCCAAAAATACGAAAAGCATCAACCATGAACCGGAGGGCACCCGAGCATAGAAATAGCAAGAAAGAAAGGAAAAAAAGCAAAAAAAACCGCACGTAAAATCTAAAAAAACGCAAACGGACAACGAAAAAGGGGGGTGCAACACGAGGACTTCCCAGGGGGTCACCCATCCTAGTACTACTCTCGCCCAAGCACGCTTAACTGCGGAGTTCTGATGGGATCCGGTGCATTAGTGCTGGTATGATCGCACCCGAAATAGTATCCATGTTTATTGTTTGTATGTGTTACAAGACGCAGAACCTCCTTTGTTTTGGTACGCGGGGCGTGGGACCCACGTGACCGATCGGCTCCGTTCCAAAAATACGAAAAGCATCAACCATGAACCGGAGGGCACCCGAGCATAGAAATAGCAAGAAAGAAAGGAAAAAAAGCAAAAAAAACCGCACGTAAAATCTAAAAAAACGCAAACGGACAACGAAAAAGGGGGGGTGCAACACGAGGACTTCCCAGGGGGTCACCCATCCTAGTACTACTCTCGCCCAAGCACGCTTAACTGCGGAGTTCTGATGGGATCCGGTGCATTAGTGCTGGTATGATCGCACCCGAAATAGTATCCATGTTTATTGTTTTTATGTGTTACAAGACGCAGAACCTCCTTTGTTTTGGTACGCGGGGCGTGGGACCCACGTGACCGATCGGCTCCGTTCCAAAAATACGAAAAGCATCAACCATGAACCGGAGGGCACCCGAGCATAGAAATAGCAAGAAAGAAAGGAAAAAAAGCAAAAAAAACCGCACGTAAAATCTAAAAAAACGCAAACGGACAACGAAAAAGGGGGGTGCAACACGAGGACTTCCCAGGGGGTCACCCATCCTAGTACTACTCTCGCCCAAGCACGCTTAACTGCGGAGTTCTGATGGGATCCGGTGCATTAGTGCTGGTATGATCGCACCCGAAATAGTATCCATGTTTATTGTTTTTATGTGTTACAAGACGCAAAACCTCCTTTGTTTTGGTACGCGGGGCGTGGGACCCACGTGACCGATCGGCTCCGTTCCAAAAATACGAAAAGCATCAACCGTGAACCGGAGGGCACCCGAGCATAGAAATAGCAAGAAAGAAAGGAAAAAAAGCAAAAAAAACCGCACGTAAAATCTAAAAAAACGCAAACGGACAACGAAAAAGGGGGGTGCAACACGAGGACTTCCCAGGGGGTCACCCATCCTAGTACTACTCTCGCCCAAGCACGCTTAACTGCGGAGTTCTGATGGGATCCGGTGCATTAGTGCTGGTATGATCGCACCCGAAATAGTATCCATGTTTATTGTTTTTATGTGTTACAAGACGCAGAACCTCCTTTGTTTTGGTACGCGGGGCGTGGGACCCGCGTGACCGATCGGCTCCGTTCCAAAAATACGAAAAGCATCAACAATGAACCGGAGGGCACCCGAGCATAGAAATAGCAAGAAAGAAAGGAAAAAAAAGCAAAAAAACCGCACGTAAAATCTAAAAAAACGCAAACGGACAACGAAAAAGGGGGGTGCAACACGAGGACTTCCCAAGGGGTCACCCATCCTAGTACTACTCTCGCCCAAGCACGCTTAACTGCGGAGTTCTGATGGGATCCGGTGCATTAGTGCTGGTATGATCGCACCCGAAATAGTATCCATGTTTATTGTTTTTATGTGTTACAAGACGCAGAACCTCCTTTGTTTTGGTACGCGGGGCGTGGGACCCACGTGACCGATCGGCTCCGTTCCAGAAATACGAAAAGCATCAACCGTGAACCGGAGGGCATCCGAGCATAGAAATAGCAAGAAAGAAAGGAAAAAAAGCAAAAAAAACCGCACGTAAAATCTAAAAAAACGCAAACGGACAACGAAAAAGGGGGGTGCAACACGAGGACTTCCCAGGGGGTCACCCATCCTAGTACTACTCTCGCCCAAGCACGCTTAACTGCGGAGTTCTGATGGGATCCGGTGCATTAGTGCTGGTATGATCGCACCCGAAATAGTATCCATGTTTATTGTTTGTATGTGTTACAAGACGCAGAACCTCCTTTGTTTTGGTACGCGGGGCGTGGGACCCACGTGACCGATCGGCTCCGTTCCAAAAATACGAAAAGCATCAACCATGAACCGGAGGGCACCCGAGCATAGAAATAGCAAGAAAGAAAGGAAAAAAAAGCAAAAAAAACCGCACGTAAAATCTAAAAAAACGCAAACGGACAACGAAAAAGGGGGGTGCAACACGAGGACTTCCCAGGGGGTCACCCATCCTAGTACTACTCTCGCCCAAGCACGCTTAACTGCGGAGTTCTGATGGGATCCGGTGCATTAGTGCTGGTATGATCACACCCGAAATACTATCCATGTTTATTGTTTTTATGTGTTACAAGACGCAGAACCTCATTTGTTTTGGTACGCGGGGCGTGGGACCCACGTGACCGATCGGCTCCGTTCCAAAAATACGAAAAGCATCAACCATGAACCGGAGGGCACCCGAGCATAGAAATAGCAAGAAAGAAAGGAAAAAAAGCAAAAAAAAACCGCACGTAAAATCTAAAAAAACGCAAACGGACAACGAAAAAGGGGGGGTGCAACACGAGGACTTCCCAGGGGGTCACCCATCCTAGTACTACTCTCGCCCAAGCACGCTTAACTGCGGAGTTCTGATGGGATCCGGTGCATTAGTGCTGGTATGATCGCACCCGAAATAGTATCCATGTTTATTGTTTTTATGTGTTACAAGACGCAGAACCTCCTTTGTTTTGGTACGCGGGGCGTGGGACCCACGTGACCGATCGGCTCCGTTCCAAAAATACGAAAAGCATCAACCATGAACCGGAGGGCACCCGAGCATAGAAATAGCAAGAAAGAAAGTAAAAAAAAAGCAAAAAAACCGCACGTAAAATCTAAAAAAACGCAAACGGACAACGAAAAAGGGGGGTGCAACACGAGGACTTCCCAGGGGGTCACCCATCCTAGTACTACTCTCGCCCAAGCACGCTTAACTGCGGAGTTCTGATGGGATCCGGTGCATTAGTGCTGGTATGATCGCACCCGAAATAGTATCCATGTTTATTGTTTTTATGTGTTACAAGACGCAGAACCTCCTTTGTTTTGGTACGCGGGGCGTGGGACCCACGTGACCGATCGGCTCCGTTCCAAAAATACGAAAAGCATCAACCATGAACCGGAGGGCACCCGAGCATAGAAATAGCAAGAAAGAAAGGAAAAAAAGCAAAAAAACCGCACGTAAAATCTAAAAAAACGCAAACGGACAACGAAAAAGGGGGGTGCAACACGAGGACTTCCCAGGGGGTCACCCACATCCTAGTACTACTCTCGCCCAAGCACGCTTAACTGCGGAGTTCTGATGGGATCCGGTGCATTAGTGCTGGTATGATCGCACCCGAAATAGTATCCATGTTTATTGTTTTTATGTGTTACAAGACGCAGAACCTCCTTTGTTTTGGTACGCGGGGCGTGGGACCCACGTGACCGATCGGCTCCGTTCCAAAAATACGAAAAGCATCAACCATGAACCGGAGGGCACCCGAGCATAGAAATAGCAAGAAAGAAAGGAAAAAAAGCAAAAAAACCGCACGTAAAATCTAAAAAAACGCAAACGGACAACGAAAAAGGGGGGTGCAACACGAGGACTTCCCAGGGGGTCACCCATCCTAGTACTACTCTCGCCCAAGCACGCTTAACTGCGGAGTTCTGATGGGATCCGGTGCATTAGTGCTGGTATGATCGCACCCGAAATAGTATCCATGTTTATTGTTTTTATGTGTTACAAGACGCAGAACCTCCTTTGTTTTGGTACGCGGGGCGTGGGACCCACGTGACCGATCGGCTCCGTTCCAAAAATACGAAAAGCATCAACCGTGAACCGGAGGGCACCCGAGCATAGAAATAGCAAGAAAGAAAGGAAAAAAAAGCAAAAAAACCGCACGTAAAATCTAAAAAAACGCAAACGGACAACGAAAAAGGGGGTGCAACACGAGGACTTCCCAAGGGGTCACCCATCCTAGTACTACTCTCGCCCAAGCACGCTTAACTGCGGAGTTCTGATGGGATCCGGTGCATTAGTGCTGGTATGATCGCACCCGAAATAGTATCCATGTTTATTGTTTTTATGTGTTACAAGACGCAGAACCTCCTTTGTTTTGGTACGCGGGGCGTGGGACCCACGTGACCGATCGGCTCCGTTCCAAAAATACGAAAAGCATCAACCATGAACCGGAGGGCACCCGAGCATAGAAATAGCAAGAAAGAAAGGAAAAAAAGCAAAAAAACCGCACGTAAAATCTAAAAAAACGCAAACGGACAACGAAAAAGGGGGGGTGCAACACGAGGACTTCCCAGGGGGTCACCCATCCTAGTACTACTCTCGCCCAAGCACGCTTAACTGCGGAGTTCTGATGGGATCCGGTGCATTAGTGCTGGTATGATCGCACCCGAAATAGTATCCATGTTTATTGTTTTTATGTGTTACAAGACGCAGAACCTCCTTTGTTTTGGTACGCGGGGCGTGGGACCCACGTGACCGATCGGCTCCGTTCCAAAAATACGAAAAGCATCAACCATGAACCGGAGGGCACCCGAGCATAGAAATAGCAAGAAAGAAAGTAAAAAAAAAGCAAAAAAATCGCACGTAAAATCTAAAAAAACGCAAACGGACAACGAAAAAGGGGGGTGCAACACGAGGACTTCCCAGGGGGTCACCCATCCTAGTACTACTCTCGCCCAAGCACGCTTAACTGCGGAGTTCTGATGGGATCCGGTGCATTAGTGCTGGTATGATCGCACCCGAAATAGTATCCATGTTTATTGTTTTTATGTGTTACAAGACGCAGAACCTCCTTTGTTTTGGTACGCGGGGCGTGGGACCCACGTGACCGATCGGCTCCGTTCCAAAAATACGAAAAGCATCAACCATGAACCGGAGGGCACCCGAGCATAGAAATAGCAAGAAAGAAAGGAAAAAAAGCAAAAAAACCGCACGTAAAATCTAAAAAAACGCAAACGGACAACGAAAAAGGGGGGTGCAACACGAGGACTTCCCAGGGGGTCACCCATCCTAGTACTACTCTCGCCCAAGCAAGCTTAACTGCGGAGTTCTGATGGGATCCGGTGCATTAGTGCTGGTATGATCGCACCCGAAATAGTATCCATGTTTATTGTTTTTATGTGTTACAAGACGCAGAACCTCCTTTGTTTTGGTACGCGGGGCGTGGGACCCACGTGACCGATCGGCTCCGTTCCAAAAATACGAAAAGCATCAACCGTGAACCGGAGGGCACCCGAGCATAGAAATAGCAAGAAAGAAAGGAAAAAAAGCAAAAAAACCGCACGTAAAATCTAAAAAAACGCAAACGGACAACGAAAAAGGGGGGTGCAACACGAGGACTTCCCAGGGGGTCACCCATCCTAGTACTACTCTCGCCCAAGCACGCTTAACTGCGGAGTTCTGATGGGATCCGGTGCATTAGTGCTGGTATGATCGCACCCGAAATAGTATCCATGTTTATTGTTTTTATGTGTTACAAGACGCAGAACCTCCTTTGTTTTGGTACGCGGGGCGTGGGACCCACGTGACCGATCGGCTCCGTTCCAAAAATACGAAAAGCATCAACCATGAACCGGAGGGCACCCGAGCATAGAAATAGCAAGAAAGAAAGGAAAAAAAAGCAAAAAAACCGCACGTAAAATTTAAAAAAACGCAAACGGACAACGAAAAAGGGGGGTGCAACACGAGGACTTCCCAAGGGGTCACCCATCCTAGTACTACTCTCGCCCAAGCACGCTTAACTGCGGAGTTCTGATGGGATCCGGTGCATTAGTGCTGGTATGATCGCACCCGAAATAGTATCCATGTTTATTGTTTTTATGTGTTACAAGACGCAGAACCTCCTTTGTTTTGGTACGCGGGGCGTGGGACCCACGTGACCGATCGGCTCCGTTCCAAAAATACGAAAAGCATCAACCGTGAACCGGAGGGCACCCGAGCATAGAAATAGCAAGAAAGAAAGGAAAAAAAGCAAAAAAACCGCACGTAAAATCTAAAAAAACGCAAACGGACAACGAAAAAGGGGGGTGTAACACGAGGACTTCCCAGGGGGTCACCCATCCTAGTACTACTCTCGCCCAAGCACGCTTAACTGCGGAGTTCTAATGGGATCCGGTGCATTAGTGCTGGTATGATCGCACCCGAAATAGTATCCATGTTTATTGTTTTTATGTGTTACAAGACGCAGAACCTCCTTTGTTTTGGTACGCAGGGCGTGGGACCCACGTGACCGATCGGCTCCGTTCCAAAAATACGAAAAGCATCAACCATGAACCGGAGGGCACCCGAGCATAGAAATAGCAAGAAAGAAAGGAAAAAAAGCAAAAAAAACCGCACGTAAAATCTAAAAAAACGCAAACGGACAACGAAAAAGGGGGGTGCAACACGAGGACTTCCCAGGGGGTCACCCATCCTAGTACTACTCTCGCCCAAGCACGCTTAACTGCGGAGTTCTGATGGGATCCGGTGCATTAGTGCTGGTATGATCGCACCCGAAATAGTATCCATGTTTATTGTTTTTATGTGTTACAAGACGCAGAACCTCCTTTGTTTTGGTACGCGGGGCGTGGGACCCACGTGACCGATCGGCTCCGTTCCAAAAATACGAAAAGCATCAACCATGAACCGGAGGGCACCCGAGCATAGAAATAGCAAGAAAGAAAGTAAAAAAAAAAGCAAAAAAATCGCACGTAAAATCTAAAAAAACGCAAACGGACAACGAAAAAGGGGGGTGCAACACGAGGACTTCCCAGGGGGTCACCCATCCTAGTACTACTCTCGCCCAAGCACGCTTAACTGCGGAGTTCTGATGGGATCCGGTGCATTAGTGCTGGTATGATCGCACCCGAAATAGTATCCATGTTTATTGTTTTTATGTGTTACAAGACGCAGAACCTCCTTTGTTTTGGTACGCGGGGCGTGGGACCCACGTGACCGATCGGCTCCGTTCCAAAAATACGAAAAGCATCAACCATGAACCGGAGGGCACCCGAGCATAGAAATAGCAAGAAAGAAAGGAAAAAAAGCAAAAAAACCGCACGTAAAATCTAAAAAAACGCAAACGGACAACGAAAAAGGGGGGTGCAACACGAGGACTTCCCAGGGGGTCACCCATCCTAGTACTACTCTCGCCCAAGCAAGCTTAACTGCGGAGTTCTGATGGGATCCGGTGCATTAGTGCTGGTATGATCGCACCCGAAATAGTATCCATGTTTATTGTTTTTATGTGTTACAAGACGCAGAACCTCCTTTGTTTTGGTACGCGGGGCGTGGGACCCACGTGACCGATCGGCTCCGTTCCAAAAATACGAAAAGCATCAACCGTGAACCGGAGGGCACCCGAGCATAGAAATAGCAAGAAAGAAAGGAAAAAAAGCAAAAAAACCGCACGTAAAATCTAAAAAAACGCAAACGGACAACGAAAAAGGGGGGTGCAACACGAGGACTTCCCAGGGGGTCACCCATCCTAGTACTACTCTCGCCCAAGCACGCTTAACTGCGGAGTTCTGATGGGATCCGGTGCATTAGTGCTGGTATGATCGCACCCGAAATAGTATCCATGTTTATTGTTTTTATGTGTTACAAGACGCAGAACCTCCTTTGTTTTGGTACGCGGGGCGTGGGACCCACGTGACCGATCGGCTCCGTTCCAAAAATACGAAAAGCATCAACCATGAACCGGAGGGCACCCGAGCATAGAAATAGCAAGAAAGAAAGGAAAAAAAAGCAAAAAAACCGCACGTAAAATCTAAAAAAACGCAAACGGACAACGAAAAAGGGGGGTGCAACACGAGGACTTCCCAGGGGGTCACCCATCCTAGTACTACTCTCGCCCAAGCACGCTTAACTGCGGAGTTCTGATGGGATCCGGTGCATTAGTGCTGGTATGATCGCACCCGAAATAGTATCCATGTTTATTGTTTTTATGTGTTACAAGACGCAGAACCTCCTTTGTTTTGGTACGCGGGGCGTGGGACCCACGTGACCGATCGGCTCCGTTCCAAAAATACGAAAAGCATCAACCATGAACCGGAGGGCACCCGAGCATAGAAATAGCAAGAAAGAAAGGAAAAAAAAGCAAAAAAACCGCACGTAAAATTTAAAAAAACGCAAACGGACAACGAAAAAGGGGGGTGCAACACGAGGACTTCCCAAGGGGTCACCCATCCTAGTACTACTCTCGCCCAAGCACGCTTAACTGCGGAGTTCTGATGGGATCCGGTGCATTAGTGCTGGTATGATCGCACCCGAAATAGTATCCATGTTTATTGTTTTTATGTGTTACAAGACGCAGAACCTCCTTTGTTTTGGTACGCGGGGCGTGGGACCCACGTGACCGATCGGCTCCGTTCCAAAAATACGAAAAGCATCAACCGTGAACCGGAGGGCACCCGAGCATAGAAATAGCAAGAAAGAAAGGAAAAAAAGCAAAAAAACCGCACGTAAAATCTAAAAAAACGCAAACGGACAACGAAAAAGGGGGGTGTAACACGAGGACTTCCCAGGGGGTCACCCATCCTAGTACTACTCTCGCCCAAGCACGCTTAACTGCGGAGTTCTAATGGGATCCGGTGCATTAGTGCTGGTATGATCGCACCCGAAATAGTATCCATGTTTATTGTTTTTATGTGTTACAAGACGCAGAACCTCCTTTGTTTTGGTACGCAGGGCGTGGGACCCACGTGACCGATCGGCTCCGTTCCAAAAATACGAAAAGCATCAACCATGAACCGGAGGGCACCCGAGCATAGAAATAGCAAGAAAGAAAGGAAAAAAAGCAAAAAAAACCGCACGTAAAATCTAAAAAAACGCAAACGGACAACGAAAAAGGGGGGTGCAACACGAGGACTTCCCAGGGGGTCACCCATCCTAGTACTACTCTCGCCCAAGCACGCTTAACTGCGGAGTTCTGATGGGATCCGGTGCATTAGTGCTGGTATGATCGCACCCGAAATAGTATCCATGTTTATTGTTTTTATGTGTTACAAGACGCAGAACCTCCTTTGTTTTGGTACGCGGGGCGTGGGACCCACGTGACCGATCGGCTCCGTTCCAAAAATACGAAAAGCATCAACCATGAACCGGAGGGCACCCGAGCATAGAAATAGCAAGAAAGAAAGTAAAAAAAAAAGCAAAAAAATCGCACGTAAAATCTAAAAAAACGCAAACGGACAACGAAAAAGGGGGGTGCAACACGAGGACTTCCCAGGGGGTCACCCATCCTAGTACTACTCTCGCCCAAGCACGCTTAACTGCGGAGTTCTGATGGGATCCGGTGCATTAGTGCTGGTATGATCGCACCCGAAATAGTATCCATGTTTATTGTTTTTATGTGTTACAAGACGCAGAACCTCCTTTGTTTTGGTACGCGGGGCGTGGGACCCACGTGACCGATCGGCTCCGTTCCAAAAATACGAAAAGCATCAACCATGAACCGGAGGGCACCCGAGCATAGAAATAGCAAGAAAGAAAGGAAAAAAAGCAAAAAAACCGCACGTAAAATCTAAAAAAACGCAAACGGACAACGAAAAAGGGGGGTGCAACACGAGGACTTCCCAGGGGGTCACCCATCCTAGTACTACTCTCGCCCAAGCAAGCTTAACTGCGGAGTTCTGATGGGATCCGGTGCATTAGTGCTGGTATGATCGCACCCGAAATAGTATCCATGTTTATTGTTTTTATGTGTTACAAGACGCAGAACCTCCTTTGTTTTGGTACGCGGGGCGTGGGACCCACGTGACCGATCGGCTCCGTTCCAAAAATACGAAAAGCATCAACCGTGAACCGGAGGGCACCCGAGCATAGAAATAGCAAGAAAGAAAGGAAAAAAAGCAAAAAAACCGCACGTAAAATCTAAAAAAACGCAAACGGACAACGAAAAAGGGGGGTGCAACACGAGGACTTCCCAGGGGGTCACCCATCCTAGTACTACTCTCGCCCAAGCACGCTTAACTGCGGAGTTCTGATGGGATCCGGTGCATTAGTGCTGGTATGATCGCACCCGAAATAGTATCCATGTTTATTGTTTTTATGTGTTACAAGACGCAGAACCTCCTTTGTTTTGGTACGCGGGGCGTGGGACCCACGTGACCGATCGGCTCCGTTCCAAAAATACGAAAAGCATCAACCATGAACCGGAGGGCACCCGAGCATAGAAATAGCAAGAAAGAAAGGAAAAAAAAGCAAAAAAACCGCACGTAAAATTTAAAAAAACGCAAACGGACAACGAAAAAGGGGGGTGCAACACGAGGACTTCCCAAGGGGTCACCCATCCTAGTACTACTCTCGCCCAAGCACGCTTAACTGCGGAGTTCTGATGGGATCCGGTGCATTAGTGCTGGTATGATCGCACCCGAAATAGTATCCATGTTTATTGTTTTTATGTGTTACAAGACGCAGAACCTCCTTTGTTTTGGTACGCGGGGCGTGGGACCCACGTGACCGATCGGCTCCGTTCCAAAAATACGAAAAGCATCAACCGTGAACCGGAGGGCACCCGAGCATAGAAATAGCAAGAAAGAAAGGAAAAAAAGCAAAAAAACCGCACGTAAAATCTAAAAAAACGCAAACGGACAACGAAAAAGGGGGGTGTAACACGAGGACTTCCCAGGGGGTCACCCATCCTAGTACTACTCTCGCCCAAGCACGCTTAACTGCGGAGTTCTAATGGGATCCGGTGCATTAGTGCTGGTATGATCGCACCCGAAATAGTATCCATGTTTATTGTTTTTATGTGTTACAAGACGCAGAACCTCCTTTGTTTTGGTACGCAGGGCGTGGGACCCACGTGACCGATCGGCTCCGTTCCAAAAATACGAAAAGCATCAACCATGAACCGGAGGGCACCCGAGCATAGAAATAGCAAGAAAGAAAGGAAAAAAAGCAAAAAAAACCGCACGTAAAATCTAAAAAAACGCAAACGGACAACGAAAAAGGGGGGTGCAACACGAGGACTTCCCAGGGGGTCACCCATCCTAGTACTACTCTCGCCCAAGCACGCTTAACTGCGGAGTTCTGATGGGATCCGGTGCATTAGTGCTGGTATGATCGCACCCGAAATAGTATCCATGTTTATTGTTTTTATGTGTTACAAGACGCAGAACCTCCTTTGTTTTGGTACGCGGGGCGTGGGACCCACGTGACCGATCGGCTCCGTTCCAAAAATACGAAAAGCATCAACCGTGAACCGGAGGGCACCCGAGCATAGAAATAGCAAGAAAGAAAGGAAAAAAAGCAAAAAAAACCGCACGTAAAATCTAAAAAAACGCAAACGGACAACGAAAAAGGGGTGTGCAACACGAGGACTTCCCAGGGGGTCACCCATCCTAGTACTACTCTCGCCCAAGCAAGCTTAACTGCGGAGTTCTGATGGGATCCGGTGCATTAGTGCTGGTATGATCGCCCCGAAATAGTATCCATGTTTATTGTTTTTATGTGTTACAAGACGCAGAACCTCCTTTGTTTTGGTACGCGGGGCGTGGGACCCACGTGACCGATCGGCTCCGTTCCAAAAATACGAAAAGCATCAACAATGAACCGGAGGGCACCCGAGCATAGAAATAGCAAGAAAGAAAGGAAAAAAAAGCAAAAAAACCGCACGTAAAATCTAAAAAAACGCAAACGGACAACGAAAAAGGGGGGTGCAACACGAGGACTTCCCAAGGGGTCACCCATCCTAGTACTACTCTCGCCCAAGCACGCTTAACTGCGGAGTTCTGATGGGATCCGGTGCATTAGTGCTGGTATGATCGCACCCGAAATAGTATCCATGTTTATTGTTTTTATGTGTTACAAGACGCAGAACCTCCTTTGTTTTGGTACGCGGGGCGTGGGACCCACGTGACCGATCGGCTCCGTTCCAAAAATACGAAAAGCATCAACCGTGAACCGGAGGGCACCCGAGCATAGAAATAGCAAGAAAGAAAGGAAAAAAAGCAAAAAAACCGCACGTAAAATCTAAAAAAACGCAAACGGACAACGAAAAAGGGGGGTGCAACACGAGGACTTCCCAGGGGGTCACCCATCCTAGTACTACTCTCGCCCAAGCACGCTTAACTGCGGAGTTCTGATGGGATTCGGTGCATTAGTGCTGGTGTGATCGCACCCGAAATAGTATCCATGTTTATTGTTTTTATGTGTTACAAGACGCAGAACCTCCTTTGTTTTGGTACGCGGGGCGTGGGACCCACGTGACCGATCGGCTCCGTTCCAAAAATACGAAAAGCATCAACCATGAACCGGAGGGCACCCGAGCATAGAAATAGCAAGAAAGAAAGGAAAAAAAGCAAAAAAACCGCACGTAAAATCTAAAAAAACGCAAACGGACAACGAAAAAGGGGGGGTGCAACACGAGGACTTCCCAGGGGGTCACCCATCCTAGTACTACTCTCGCCCAAGCACGCTTAACTGCGGAGTTCTGATGGGATCCGGTGCATTAGTGCTGGTATGATCGCACCCGAAATAGTATCCATGTTTATTGTTTTTATGTGTTACAAGACGCAGAACCTCCTTTGTTTTGGTACGCGGGGCGTGGGACCCACGTGACCGATCGGCTCCGTTCCAAAAATACGAAAAGCATCAACCATGAACCGGAGGGCACCCGAGCATAGAAATAGCAAGAAAGAAAGGAAAAAAAAGCAAAAAAACCGCACGTAAAATCTAAAAAAACGCAAACGGACAACGAAAAAGGGGGGTGCAACACGAGGACTTCCCAAGGGGTCACCCATCCTAGTACTACTCTCGCCCAAGCACGCTTAACTGCGGAGTTCTGATGGGATCCGGTGCATTAGTGCTGGTATGATCGCACCCGAAATAGTATCCATGTTTATTGTTTTTATGTGTTACAAGACGCAGAACCTCCTTTGTTTTGGTACGCGGGGCGTGGGACCCACGTGACCGATCGGCTCCGTTCCAAAAATACGAAAAGCATCAACCGTGAACCGGAGGGCACCCGAGCATAGAAATAGCAAGAAAGAAAGGAAAAAAAGCAAAAAAACCGCACGTAAAATCTAAAAAAACGCAAACGGACAACGAAAAAGGGGGGTGCAACACGAGGACTTCCCAGGGGGTCACCCATCCTAGTACTACTCTCGCCCAAGCACGCTTAACTGCGGAGTTCTAATGGGATCCGGTGCATTAGTGCTGGTATGATCGCACCCGAAATAGTATCCATGTTTATTGTTTTTATGTGTTACAAGACGCAGAACCTCCTTTGTTTTGGTACGCGGGGCGTGGGACCCACGTGACCGATCGGCTCCGTTCCAAAAATACGAAAAGCATCAACCATGAACCGGAGGGCACCCGAGCATAGAAATAGCAAGAAAGAAAGGAAAAAAAGCAAAAAAAACCGCACGTAAAATCTAAAAAAACGCAAACGGACAACGAAAAAGGGGGGTGCAACACGAGGACTTCCCAGGGGGTAACCCATCCTATTACTACTCTCGCCCAAGCACGCTTAACTGCGGAGTTCTGATGGGATCCGGTGCATTAGTGCTGGTATGATCGCACCCGAAATAGTATCCATGTTTATTGTTTTTATGTGTTACAAGACGCAGAACCTCCTTTGTTTTGGTACGCGGGGCGTGGGACCCACGTGACCGATCGGCTCCGTTCCAAAAATACGAAAAGCATCAACCGTGAACCGGAGGGCACCCGAGCATAGAAATAGCAAGAAAGAAAGGAAAAAAAGCAAAAAAAACCGCACGTAAAATCTAAAAAAACGCAAACGGACAACGAAAAAGGGGTGTGCAACACGAGGACTTCCCAGGGGGTCACCCATCCTAGTACTACTCTCGCCCAAGCAAGCTTAACTGCGGAGTTCTGATGGGATCCGGTGCATTAGTGCTGGTATGATCGCACCCGAAATAGTATCCATGTTTATTGTTTTTATGTGTTACAAGACGCAGAACCTCCTTTGTTTTGGTACGCGGGGCGTGGGACCCACGTGACCGATCGGCTCCGTTCCAAAAATACGAAAAGCATCAACAATGAACCGGAGGGCACCCGAGCATAGAAATAGCAAGAAAGAAAAGGAAAAAAAAGCAAAAAAACCGCACGTAAAATCTAAAAAAACGCAAACGGACAACGAAAAAGGGGGGTGCAACACGAGGACTTCCCAAGGGGTCACCCATCCTAGTACTACTCTCGCCCAAGCACGCTTAACTGCGGAGTTCTGATGGGATCCGGTACATTAGTGCTGGTATGATCGCACCCGAAATAGTATCCATGTTTATTGTTTTTATGTGTTACAAGACGCAGAACCTCCTTTGTTTTGGTACGCGGGGCGTGGGACCCACGTGACCGATCGGCTCCGTTCCAAAAATACGAAAAGCATCAACCGTGAACCGGAGGGCATCCGAGCATAGAAATAGCAAGAAAGAAAGGAAAAAAAGCAAAAAAACCGCACGTAAAATCTAAAAAAACGCAAACGGACAACGAAAAAGGGGGGTGCAACACGAGGACTTCCCAGGGGGTCACCCATCCTAGTACTACTCTCGCCCAAGCACGCTTAACTGCGGAGTTCTAATGGGATCCGGTGCATTAGTGCTGGTATGATCGCACCCGAAATAGTATCCATGTTTATTGTTTTTATGTGTTACAAGACGCAGAACCTCCTTTGTTTTGGTACGCGGGGCGTGGGACCCACGTGACCGATCGGCTCCGTTCCAAAAATACGAAAAGCATCAACCATGAACCGGAGGGCACCCGAGCATAGAAATAGCAAGAAAGAAAGGAAAAAAAGCAAAAAAAACCGCACGTAAAATCTAAAAAAACGCAAACGGACAACGAAAAAGGGGGGTGCAACACGAGGACTTCCCAGGGGGTCACCCATCCTAGTACTACTCTCGCCCAAGCACGCTTAACTGCGGAGTTCTGATGGGATCCGGTGCATTAGTGCTGGTATGATCGCACCCGAAATAGTATCCATGTTTATAGTTTGTATGTGTTACAAGACGCAGAACCTCCTTTGTTTTGGTACGCGGGGCGTGGGACCCACGTGACCGATCGGCTCCGTTCCAAAAATACGAAAAGCATCAACCATGAACCGGAGGGCACCCGAGCATAGAAATAGCAAGAAAGAAAGGAAAAAAAGCAAAAAAAACCGCACGTAAAATCTAAAAAAACGCAAACGGACAACGAAAAAGGGGGGTGCAACACGAGGACTTCCCAAGGGGTCACCCATCCTAGTACTACTCTCGCCCAAGCACGCTTAACTGCGGAGTTCTGATGGGATCCGGTGCATTAGTGCTGGTATGATCGCACCCGAAATAGTATCCATGTTTATTGTTTTTATGTGTTACAAGACGCAGAACCTCCTTTGTTTTGGTACGCGGGGCGTGGGACCCACGTGACCGATCGGCTCCGTTCCAAAAATACGAAAAGCATCAACCATGAACCGGAGGGCACCCGAGCATAGAAATAGCAAGAAAGAAAGGAAAAAAAGCAAAAAAAACCGCACGTAAAATCTAAAAAAACGCAAACGGACAACGAAAAAGGGGGGTGCAACACGAGGACTTCCCAGGGGGTCACCCATCCTAGTACTACTCTCGCCCAAGCACGCTTAACTGCGGAGTTCTGATGGGATCCGGTGCATTAGTGCTGGTATGATCGCACCCGAAATAGTATCCATGTTTATTGTTTTTATGTGTTACAAGACGCAGAACCTCCTTTGTTTTGGTACGCGGGGCGTGGGACCCACGTGACCGATCGGCTCCGTTCCAAAAATACGAAAAGCATCAACCGTGAACCGGAGGGCACCCGAGCATAGAAATAGCAAGAAAGAAAGGAAAAAAAGCAAAAAAAACCGCACGTAAAATCTAAAAAAACGCAAACGGACAACGAAAAAGGGGGGTGCAACACGAGGACTTCCCAGGGGGTCACCCATCCTAGTACTACTCTCGCCCAAGCACGCTTAACTGCGGAGTTCTGATGGGATCCGGTGCATTAGTGCTGGTATGATCGCACCCGAAATAGTATCCATGTTTATTGTTTTTATGTGTTACAAGACGCAGAACCTCCTTTGTTTTGGTACGCGGGGCGTGGGACCCACGTGACCGATCGGCTCCTTTCCAAAAATACGAAAAGCATCAACAATGAACCGGAGGGCACCCGAGCATAGAAATAGCAAGAAAGAAAGGAAAAAAAAGCAAAAAAACCGCACGTAAAATCTAAAAAAACGCAAACGGACAACGAAAAAGGGGGGTGCAACACGAGGACTTCCCAAGGGGTCACCCATCCTAGTACTACTCTCGCCCAAGCACGCTTAACTGCGGAGTTCTGATGGGATCCGGTGCATTAGTGCTGGTATGATCGCACCCGAAATAGTATCCATGTTTATTGTTTTTATGTGTTACAAGACGCAGAACCTCCTTTGTTTTGGTACGCGGGGCGTGGGACCCACGTGACCGATCGGCTCCGTTCCAAAAATACGAAAAGCATCAACCGTGAACCGGAGGGCATCCGAGCATAGAAATAGCAAGAAAGAAAGGAAAAAAAGCAAAAAAAACCGCACGTAAAATCTAAAAAAACGCAAACGGACAACGAAAAAGGGGGGTGCAACACGAGGACTTCCCAGGGGGTCACCCATCCTAGTACTACTCTCGCCCAAGCACGCTTAACTGCGGAGTTCTAATGGGATCCGGTGCATTAGTGCTGGTATGATCGCACCCGAAATAGTATCCATGTTTATTGTTTTTATGTGTTACAAGACGCAGAACCTCCTTTGTTTTGGTACGCGGGGCGTGGGACCCACGTGACCGATCGGCTCCGTTCCAAAAATACGAAAAGCATCAACCATGAACCGGAGGGCACCCGAGCATAGAAATAGCAAGAAAGAAAGGAAAAAAAGCAAAAAAAACCGCACGTAAAATCTAAAAAAACGCAAACGGACAACGAAAAAGGGGGGTGCAACACGAGGACTTCCCAGGGGGTCACCCATCCTAGTACTACTCTCGCCCAAGCACGCTTAACTGCGGAGTTCTGATGGGATCCGGTGCATTAGTGCTGGTATGATCGCACCCGAAATAGTATCCATGTTTATTGTTTGTATGTGTTACAAGACGCAGAACCTCCTTTGTTTTGGTACGCGGGGCGTGGGACCCACGTGACCGATCGGCTCCGTTCCAAAAATACGAAAAGCATCAACCATGAACCGGAGGGCACCCGAGCATAGAAATAGCAAGAAAGAAAGGAAAAAAAAAGCAAAAAAAACCGCACGTGAAATCTAAAAAAACGCAAACGGACAACGAAAAAGGGGGGTGCAACACGAGGACTTCCCAGGGGGTCACCCATCCTAGTACTACTCTCGCCCAAGCACGCTTAACTGCGGAGTTCTGATGGGATCCGGTGCATTAGTGCTGGTATGATCACACCCGAAATACTATCCATGTTTATTGTTTTTATGTGTTACAAGACGCAGAACCTCCTTTGTTTTGGTACGCGGGGCGTGGGACCCACGTGACCGATCGGCTCCGTTCCAAAAATACGAAAAGCATCAACCATGAACCGGAGGGCACCCGAGCATAGAAATAGCAAGAAAGAAAGGAAAAAAAGCAAAAAAAAACCGCACGTAAAATCTAAAAAAACGCAAACGGACAACGAAAAAGGGGGGGTGCAACACGAGGACTTCCCAGGGGGTCACCCATCCTAGTACTACTCTCGCCCAAGCACGCTTAACTGCGGAGTTCTGATGGGATCCGGTGCATTAGTGCTGGTATGATCGCACCCGAAATAGTATCCATGTTTATTGTTTTTATGTGTTACAAGACGCAGAACCTCCTTTGTTTTGGTACGCGGGGCGTGGGACCCACGTGACCGATCGGCTCCGTTCCAAAAATACGAAAAGCATCAACCATGAACCGGAGGGCACCCGAGCATAGAAATAGCAAGAAAGAAAGTAAAAAAAAAGCAAAAAAACCGCACGTAAAATCTAAAAAAACGCAAACGGACAACGAAAAAGGGGGGTGCAACACGAGGACTTCCCAGGGGGTCACCCATCCTAGTACTACTCTCGCCCAAGGACGCTTAACTGCGGAGTTCTGATGGGATCCGGTGCATTAGTGCTGGTATGATCGCACCCGAAATAGTATCCATGTTTATTGTTTTTATGTGTTACAAGACGCAGAACCTCCTTTGTTTTGGTACGCGGGGCGTGGGACCCACGTGACCGATCGGCTCCGTTCCAAAAATACGAAAAGCATCAACCATGAACCGGAGGGCACCCGAGCATAGAAATAGCAAGAAAGAAAGGAAAAAAAGCAAAAAAAACCGCACGTAAAATCTAAAAAAACGCAAACGGACAACGAAAAAGGGGGGTGCAACACGAGGACTTCCCAGGGGGTCACCCACATCCTAGTACTACTCTCGCCCAAGCACGCTTAACTGCGGAGTTCTGATGGGATCCGGTGCATTAGTGCTGGTATGATCGCACCCGAAATAGTATCCATGTTTATTGTTTTTATGTGTTACAAGACGCAGAACCTCCTTTGTTTTGGTACGCGGGGCGTGGGACCCACGTGACCGATCGGCTCCGTTCCAAAAATACGAAAAGCATCAACCATGAACCGGAGGGCACCCGAGCATAGAAATAGCAAGAAAGAAAGGAAAAAAAGCAAAAAAACCGCACGTAAAATCTAAAAAAACGCAAACGGACAACGAAAAAGGGGGGTGCAACACGAGGACTTCCCAGGGGGTCACCCATCCTAGTACTACTCTCGCCCAAGCACGCTTAACTGCGGAGTTCTGATGGGATCCGGTGCATTAGTGCTGGTATGATCGCACCCGAAATAGTATCCATGTTTATTGTTTTTATGTGTTACAAGACGCAGAACCTCCTTTGTTTTGGTACGCGGGGCGTGGGACCCACGTGACCGATCGGCTCCGTTCCAAAAATACGAAAAGCATCAACCGTGAACCGGAGGGCACCCGAGCATAGAAATAGCAAGAAAGAAAGGAAAAAAAAGCAAAAAAACCGCACGTAAAATCTAAAAAAACGCAAACGGACAACGAAAAAGGGGGTGCAACACGAGGACTTCCCAAGGGGTCACCCATCCTAGTACTACTCTCGCCCAAGCACGCTTAACTGCGGAGTTCTGATGGGATCCGGTGCATTAGTGCTGGTATGATCGCACCCGAAATAGTATCCATGTTTATTGTTTTTATGTGTTACAAGACGCAGAACCTCCTTTGTTTTGGTACGCGGGGCGTGGGACCCACGTGACCGATCGGCTCCGTTCCAAAAATACGAAAAGCATCAACCATGAACCGGAGGGCACCCGAGCATAGAAATAGCAAGAAAGAAAGGAAAAAAAGCAAAAAAACCGCACGTAAAATCTAAAAAAACGCAAACGGACAACGAAAAAGGGGGGTGCAACACGAGGACTTCCCAGGGGGTCACCCATCCTAGTACTACTCTCACCCAAGCACGCTTAACTGCGGAGTTCTGATGGGATCCGGTGCATTAGTGCTGGTATGATCGCACCCGAAATAGTATCCATGTTTATTGTTTTTATGTGTTACAAGACGCAGAACCTCCTTTGTTTTGGTACGCGGGGCGTGGGACCCACGTGACCGATCGGCTCCGTTCCAAAAATACGAAAAGCATCAACCGTGAACCGGAGGGCACCCGAGCATAGAAATAGCAAGAAAGAAAGGAAAAAAAAGCAAAAAAACCGCACGTAAAATCTAAAAAATCGCAAACGGACAACGAAAAAGGGGGTGCAACACGAGGACTTCCCAAGGGGTCACCCATCCTAGTACTACTCTCGCCCAAGCACGCTTAACTGCGGAGTTCTGATGGGATCCGGTGCATTAGTGCTGGTATGATCGCACCCGAAATAGTATCCATGTTTATTGTTTTTATGTGTTACAAGACGCAGAACCTCCTTTGTTTTGGTACGCGGGGCGTGGGACCCACGTGACCGATCGGCTCCGTTCCAAAAATACGAAAAGCATCAACCATGAACCGGAGGGCACCCGAGCATAGAAATAGCAAGAAAGAAAGGAAAAAAAGCAAAAAAAACCGCACGTAAAATCTAAAAAAACGCAAACGGACAACGAAAAAGGGGGGTGCAACACGAGGACTTCCCAGGGGGTCACCCATCCTAGTACTACTTTCGCCCAAGCACGCTTAACTGCGGAGTTCTGATGGGATCCGGTGCATTAGTGCTGGTATGATCGCACCCGAAATAGTATCCATGTTTATTGTTTTTATGTGTTACAAGACGCAGAACCTCCTTTGTTTTGGTACGCGGGGCGTGGGACCCACGTGACCGATCGGCTCCGTTCCAAAAATACGAAAAGCATCAACCATGAACCGGAGGGCACCCGAGCATAGAAATAGCAAGAAAGAAAGGAAAAAAAGCAAAAAAAACCGCACGTAAAATCTAAAAAAACGCAAACGGACAACGAAAAAGGGGGGTGCAACACGAGGACTTCCCAGGGGGTCACCCATCCTAGTACTACTCTCGCCCAAGCACGTTTAACTGCGGAGTTCTGATGGGATCCGGTGCATTAGTGCTGGTATGATCGCACCCGAAATAGTATCCATGTTTATTGTTTTTATGTGTTACAAGACGCAGAACCTCCTTTGTTTTGGTACGCGGGGCGTGGGACCCACGTGACCGATCGGCTCCGTTCCAAAAATACGAAAAGCATCAACCATGAACCGGAGGGCACCCGAGCATAGAAATAGCAAGAAAGAAAGGAAAAAAAGCAAAAAAAACCGCACGTAAAATCTAAAAAAACGCAAACGGACAACGAAAAAGGGGGGTGCAACACGAGGACTTCCCAGGGGGTCACCCATCCTAGTACTACTCTCGCCCAAGCACGCTTAACTGCGGAGTTCTGATGGGATCCGGTGCATTAGTGCTGGTATGATCGCACCAGAAATAGTATCCATGTTTATTGTTTTTATGTGTTACAAGACGCAGAACCTCCTTTGTTTTGGTACGCGGGGCGTGGGACCCACGTGACCGATCGGCTCCGTTCCAAAAATACGAAAAGCATCAACCGTGAACCGGAGGGCACCCGAGCATAGAAATAGCAAGAAAGAAAGGAAAAAAAGCAAAAAAACCGCACGTAAAATCTAAAAAAACGCAAACGGACAACGAAAAAGGGGGGTGCAACACGAGGACTTCCCAGGGGGTCACCCATCCTAGTACTACTCTCGCCCAAGCACGCTTAACTGCGGAGTTCTGATGGGATCCGGTGCATTAGTGCTGGTATGATCGCACCCGAAATAGTATCCATGTTTATTGTTTTTATGTGTTACAAGACGCAGAACCTCCTTTGTTTTGGTACGCGGGGCGTGGGACCCACGTGACCGATCGGCTCCGTTCCAAAAATACGAAAAGCATCAACCATGAACCGGAGGGCACCCGAGCATAGAAATAGCAAGAAAGAAAGGAAAAAAAAGCAAAAAAACCGCACGTAAAATCTAAAAAAACGCAAACGGACAACGAAAAAGGGGGGTGCAACACGAGGACTTCCCAAGGGGTCACCCATCCTAGTACTACTCTCGCCCAAGCACGCTTAACTGCGGAGTTCTGATGGGATCCGGTGCATTAGTGCTGGTATGATCGCACCCGAAATAGTATCCATGTTTATTGTTTTTATGTGTTACAAGACGCAGAACCTCCTTTGTTTTGGTACGCGGGGCGTGGGACCCACGTGACCGATCGGCTCCGTTCCAAAAATACGAAAAGCATCAACCGTGAACCGGAGGGCACCCGAGCATAGAAATAGCAAGAAAGAAAGGAAAAAAAGCAAAAAAACCGCACGTAAAATCTAAAAAAACGCAAACGGACAACGAAAAAGGGGGGTGCAACACGAGGACTTCCCAGGGGGTCACCCATCCAAGTACTACTCTCGCCCAAGCACGCTTAACTGCAGAGTTCTAATGGGATCCGGTGCATTAGTGCTGGTATGATCGCACCCGAAATAGTATCCATGTTTATTGTTTTTATGTGTTACAAGACGCAGAACCTCCTTTGTTTTGGTACGCGGGGCGTGGGACCCACGTGACCGATCGGCTCCGTTCCAAAAATACGAAAAGCATCAACCATGAACCGGAGGGCACCCGAGCATAGAAATAGCAAGAAAGAAAGGAAAAAAAGCAAAAAAAACCGCACGTAAAATCTAAAAAAACGCAAACGGACAACGAAAAAGGGGGGTGCAACACGAGGACTTCCCAGGGGGTCACCCATCCTAGTACTACTCTCGCCCAAGCACGTTTAACTGCGGAGTTCTGATGGGATCCGGTGCATTAGTGCTGGTATGATCGCACCCGAAATAGTATCCATGTTTATTGTTTTTATGTGTTACAAGACGCAGAACCTCCTTTGTTTTGGTACGCGGGGCGTGGGACCCACGTGACCGATCGGCTCCGTTCCAAAAATACGAAAAGCATCAACCATGAACCGGAGGGCACCCGAGCATAGAAATAGCAAGAAAGAAAGGAAAAAAAGCAAAAAAAACCGCACGTAAAATCTAAAAAAACGCAAACGGACAACGAAAAAGGGGGGTGCAACACGAGGACTTCCCAGGGGGTCACCCATCCTAGTACTACTCTCGCCCAAGCACGCTTAACTGCGGAGTTCTGATGGGATCCGGTGCATTAGTGCTGGTATGATCGCACCAGAAATAGTATCCATGTTTATTGTTTTTATGTGTTACAAGACGCAGAACCTCCTTTGTTTTGGTACGCGGGGCGTGGGACCCACGTGACCGATCGGCTCCGTTCCAAAAATACGAAAAGCATCAACCGTGAACCGGAGGGCACCCGAGCATAGAAATAGCAAGAAAGAAAGGAAAAAAAGCAAAAAAACCGCACGTAAAATCTAAAAAAACGCAAACGGACAACGAAAAAGGGGGGTGCAACACGAGGACTTCCCAGGGGGTCACCCATCCTAGTACTACTCTCGCCCAAGCACGCTTAACTGCGGAGTTCTGATGGGATCCGGTGCATTAGTGCTGGTATGATCGCACCCGAAATAGTATCCATGTTTATTGTTTTTATGTGTTACAAGACGCAGAACCTCCTTTGTTTTGGTACGCGGGGCGTGGGACCCACGTGACCGATCGGCTCCGTTCCAAAAATACGAAAAGCATCAACCATGAACCGGAGGGCACCCGAGCATAGAAATAGCAAGAAAGAAAGGAAAAAAAAGCAAAAAAACCGCACGTAAAATCTAAAAAAACGCAAACGGACAACGAAAAATGGGGGTGCAACACGAGGACTTCCCAAGGGGTCACCCATCCTAGTACTACTCTCGCCCAAGCACGCTTAACTGCGGAGTTCTGATGGGATCCGGTGCATTAGTGCTGGTATGATCGCACCCGAAATAGTATCCATGTTTATTGTTTTTATGTGTTACAAGACGCAGAACCTCCTTTGTTTTGGTACGCGGGGCGTGGGACCCACGTGACCGATCGGCTCCGTTCCAAAAATACGAAAAGCATCAACCGTGAACCGGAGGGCACCCGAGCATAGAAATAGCAAGAAAGAAAGGAAAAAAAGCAAAAAAACCGCACGTAAAATCTAAAAAAACGCAAACGGACAACGAAAAAGGGGGGTGCAACACGAGGACTTCCCAGGGGGTCACCCATCCAAGTACTACTCTCGCCCAAGCACGCTTAACTGCAGAGTTCTAATGGGATCCGGTGCATTAGTGCTGGTATGATCGCACCCGAAATAGTATCCATGTTTATTGTTTTTATGTGTTACAAGACGCAGAACCTCCTTTGTTTTGGTACGCGGGGCGTGGGACCCACGTGACCGATCGGCTCCGTTCCAAAAATACGAAAAGCATCAACCATGAACCGGAGGGCACCCGAGCATAGAAATAGCAAGAAAGAAAGGAAAAAAAGCAAAAAAAACCGCACGTAAAATCTAAAAAAACGCAAACGGACAACGAAAAAGGGGGGTGCAACACGAGGACTTCCCAGGGGGTCACCCATCCTAGTACTACTCTCGCCCAAGCACGCTTAACTGCGGAGTTCTGATGGGATCCGGTGCATTAGTGCTGGTATGATCGCACCCGAAATACTATCCATGTTTATTGTTTTTATGTGTTACAAGACGCAGAACCTCCTTTGTTTTGGTACGCGGGGCGTGGGACCCACGTGACCGATCGGCTCCGTTCCAAAAATACGAAAAGCATCAACCGTGAACCGGAGGGCACCCGAGCATAGAAATAGCAAGAAAGAAAGGAAAAAAAGCAAAAAAACCGCACGTAAAATCTAAAAAAACGCAAACGGACAACGAAAAAGGGGGGTGCAACACGAGGACTTCCCAGGGGGTCACCCATCCTAGTACTACTCTCGCCCAAGCACGCTTAACTGCAGAGTTCTAATGGGATCCGGTGCATTAGTGCTGGTATGATCGCACCCGAAATAGTATCCATGTTTATTGTTTTTATGTGTTACAAGACGCAGAACCTCCTTTGTTTTGGTACGCGGGGCGTGGGACCCACGTGACCGATCGGCTCCGTTCCAAAAATACGAAAAGCATCAACCATGAACCGGAGGGCACCCGAGCATAGAAATAGCAAGAAAGAAAGGAAAAAAAGCAAAAAAAACCGCACGTAAAATCTAAAAAAACGCAAACGGACAACGAAAAAGGGGGGTGCAACACGAGGACTTCCCAGGGGGTCACCCATCCTAGTACTACTCTCGCCCAAGCACGCTTAACTGCGGAGTTCTGATGGGATCCGGTGCATTAGTGCTGGTATGATCGCACACGAAATACTATCCATGTTTATTGTTTTTATGTGTTACAAGACGCAGAACCTCCTTTGTTTTGGTACGCGGGGCGTGGGACCCACGTGACCGATCGGCTCCGTTCCAAAAATACGAAAAGCATCAACCAAGAACCGGAGGGCACCCGAGCATAGAAATAGCAAGAAAGAAAGGAAAAAAAGCAAAAAAAACCGCACGTAAAATCTAAAAAAACGCAAACGGACAACGAAAAAGGGGGGGTGCAACACGAGGACTTCCCAGGGGGTCACCCATCCTAGTACTACTCTCGCCCAAGCACGCTTAACTGCGGAGTTCTGATGGGATCCGGTGCATTAGTGCTGGTATGATCGCACCCGAAATAGTATCCATGTTTATTGTTTTTATGTGTTACAAGACGCAGAACCTCCTTTGTTTTGGTACGCGGGGCGTGGGACCCACGTGACCGATCGGCTCCGTTCCAAAAATACGAAAAGCATCAACCATGAACCGGAGGGCACCCGAGCATAGAAATAGCAAGAAAGAAAGTAAAAAAAAAAGCAAAAAAACCGCACGTAAAATCTAAAAAAACGCAAACGGACAACGAAAAAGGGGGGTGCAACACGAGGACTTCCCAGGGGGTCACCCATCCTAGTACTACTCTCGCCCAAGCACGCTTAACTGCGGAGTTCTGATGGGATCCGGTGCATTAGTGCTGGTATGATCGCACCCGAAATAGTATCCATGTTTATTGTTTTTATGTGTTACAAGACGCAGAACCTCCTTTGTTTTGGTACGCGGGGCGTGGGACCCACGTGACCGATCGGCTCCGTTCTAAAAATACGAAAAGCATCAACCATGAACCGGAGAGCACCCGAGCATAGAAATAGCAAGAAAGAAAGGAAAAAAAGCAAAAAAGCCGCACGTAAAATCTAAAAAAACGCAAACGGACAACGAAAAAGGGGGGTGCAACACGAGGACTTCCCAGGGGGTCACCCACATCCTAGTACTACTCTCGCCCAAGCACGCTTAACTGCGGAGTTCTGATGGGATCCGGTGCATTAGTGCTGGTATGATCGCACCCGAAATAGTATCCATGTTTATTGTTTTTATGTGTTACAAGACGCAGAACCTCCTTTGTTTTGGTACGCGGGGCGTGGGACCCACGTGACCGATCGGCTCCGTTCCAAAAATACGAAAAGCATCAACCATGAACCGGAGGGCACCCGAGCATAGAAATAGCAAGAAAGAAAGGAAAAAAAGCAAAAAAACCGCACGTAAAATCTAAAAAAACGCAAACGGACAACGAAAAAGGGGGGTGCAACACGAGGACTTCCCAGGGGGTCACCCATCCTAGTACTACTCTCGCCCAAGCACGCTTAACTGCGGAGTTCTGATGGGATCCGGTGCATTAGTGCTGGTATGATCGCACCCGAAATAGTATCCATGTTTATTGTTTTTATGTGTTACAAGACGCAGAACCTCCTTTGTTTTGGTACGCGGGGCGTGGGACCCACGTGACCGATCGGCTCCGTTCCAAAAATACGAAAAGCATCAACCATGAACCGGAGGGCACCCGAGCATAGAAATAGCAAGAAAGAAAGGAAAAAAAAGCAAAAAAACCGCACGTAAAATCTAAAAAAACGCAAACGGACAACGAAAAATGGGGGTGCAACACGAGGACTTCCCAAGGGGTCACCCATCCTAGTACTACTCTCGCCCAAGCACGCTTAACTGCGGAGTTCTGATGGGATCCGGTGCATTAGTGCTGGTATGATCGCACCCGAAATAGTATCCATGTTTATTGTTTTTATGTGTTACAAGACGCAGAACCTCCTTTGTTTTGGTACGCGGGGCGTGGGACCCACGTGACCGATCGGCTCCGTTCCAAAAATACGAAAAGCATCAACCGTGAACCGGAGGGCACCCGAGCATAGAAATAGCAAGAAAGAAAGGAAAAAAAGCAAAAAAACCGCACGTAAAATCTAAAAAAACGCAAACGGACAACGAAAAAGGGGGGTGCAACACGAGGACTTCCCAGGGGGTCACCCATCCAAGTACTACTCTCGCCCAAGCACGCTTAACTGCAGAGTTCTAATGGGATCCGGTGCATTAGTGCTGGTATGATCGCACCCGAAATAGTATCCATGTTTATTGTTTTTATGTGTTACAAGACGCAGAACCTCCTTTGTTTTGGTACGCGGGGCGTGGGACCCACGTGACCGATCGGCTCCGTTCCAAAAATACGAAAAGCATCAACCATGAACCGGAGGGCACCCGAGCATAGAAATAGCAAGAAAGAAAGGAAAAAAAGCAAAAAAAACCGCACGTAAAATCTAAAAAAACGCAAACGGACAACGAAAAAGGGGGGTGCAACACGAGGACTTCCCAGGGGGTCACCCATCCTAGTACTACTCTCGCCCAAGCACGCTTAACTGCGGAGTTCTGATGGGATCCGGTGCATTAGTGCTGGTATGATCGCACCCGAAATACTATCCATGTTTATTGTTTTTATGTGTTACAAGACGCAGAACCTCCTTTGTTTTGGTACGCGGGGCGTGGGACCCACGTGACCGATCGGCTCCGTTCCAAAAATACGAAAAGCATCAACCGTGAACCGGAGGGCACCCGAGCATAGAAATAGCAAGAAAGAAAGGAAAAAAAGCAAAAAAACCGCACGTAAAATCTAAAAAAACGCAAACGGACAACGAAAAAGGGGGGTGCAACACGAGGACTTCCCAGGGGGTCACCCATCCTAGTACTACTCTCGCCCAAGCACGCTTAACTGCAGAGTTCTACTGGGATCCGGTGCATTAGTGCTGGTATGATCGCACCCGAAATAGTATCCATGTTTATTGTTTTTATGTGTTACAAGACGCAGAACCTCCTTTGTTTTGGTACGCGGGGCGTGGGACCCACGTGACCGATCGGCTCCGTTCCAAAAATACGAAAAGCATCAACCATGAACCGGAGGGCACCCGAGCATAGAAATAGCAAGAAAGAAAGGAAAAAAAGCAAAAAAAACCGCACGTAAAATCTAAAAAAACGCAAACGGACAACGAAAAAGGGGGGTGCAACACGAGGACTTCCCAGGGGGTCACCCATCCTAGTACTACTCTCGCCCAAGCACGCTTAACTGCGGAGTTCTGATGGGATCCGGTGCATTAGTGCTGGTATGATCGCACACGAAATACTATCCATGTTTATTGTTTTTATGTGTTACAAGACGCAGAACCTCCTTTGTTTTGGTACGCGGGGCGTGGGACCCACGTGACCGATCGGCTCCGTTCCAAAAATACGAAAAGCATCAACCAAGAACCGGAGGGCACCCGAGCATAGAAATAGCAAGAAAGAAAGGAAAAAAAGCAAAAAAAACCGCACGTAAAATCTAAAAAAACGCAAACGGACAACGAAAAAGGGGGGGTGCAACACGAGGACTTCCCAGGGGGTCACCCATCCTAGTACTACTCTCGCCCAAGCACGCTTAACTGCGGAGTTCTGATGGGATCCGGTGCATTAGTGCTGGTATGATCGCACCCGAAATAGTATCCATGTTTATTGTTTTTATGTGTTACAAGACGCAGAACCTCCTTTGTTTTGGTACGCGGGGCGTGGGACCCACGTGACCGATCGGCTCCGTTCCAAAAATACGAAAAGCATCAACCATGAACCGGAGGGCACCCGAGCATAGAAATAGCAAGAAAGAAAGTAAAAAAAAAAGCAAAAAAACCGCACGTAAAATCTAAAAAAACGCAAACGGACAACGAAAAAGGGGGGTGCAACACGAGGACTTCCCAGGGGGTCACCCATCCTAGTACTACTCTCGCCCAAGCACGCTTAACTGCGGAGTTCTGATGGGATCCGGTGCATTAGTGCTGGTATGATCGCACCCGAAATAGTATCCATGTTTATTGTTTTTATGTGTTACAAGACGCAGAACCTCCTTTGTTTTGGTACGCGGGGCGTGGGACCCACGTGACCGATCGGCTCCGTTCTAAAAATACGAAAAGCATCAACCATGAACCGGAGAGCACCCGAGCATAGAAATAGCAAGAAAGAAAGGAAAAAAAGCAAAAAAACCGCACGTAAAATCTAAAAAAACGCAAACGGACAACGAAAAAGGGGGGTGCAACACGAGGACTTCCCAGGGGGTCACCCACATCCTAGTACTACTCTCGCCCAAGCACGCTTAACTGCGGAGTTCTGATGGGATCCGGTGCATTAGTGCTGGTATGATCGCACCCGAAATAGTATCCATGTTTATTGTTTTTATGTGTTACAAGACGCAGAACCTCCTTTGTTTTGGTACGCGGGGCGTGGGACCCACGTGACCGATCGGCTCCGTTCCAAAAATACGAAAAGCATCAACCATGAACCGGAGGGCACCCGAGCATAGAAATAGCAAGAAAGAAAGGAAAAAAAGCAAAAAAACCGCACGTAAAATCTAAAAAAACGCAAACGGACAACGAAAAAGGGGGGTGCAACACGAGGACTTCCCAGGGGGTCACCCATCCTAGTACTACTCTCGCCCAAGCACGCTTAACTGCGGAGTTCTGATGGGATCCGGTGCATTAGTGCTGGTATGATCGCACCCGAAATAGTATCCATGTTTATTGTTTTTATGTGTTACAAGACGCAGAACCTCCTTTGTTTTGGTACGCGGGGCGTGGGACCCACGTGACCGATCGGCTCCGTTCCAAAAATACGAAAAGCATCAACCATGAACCGGAGGGCACCCGAGCATAGAAATAGCAAGAAAGAAAGGAAAAAAAGCAAAAAAAACCGCACGTAAAATCTAAAAAAACGCAAACGGACAACGAAAAAGGGGGTGCAACACGAGGACTTCCCAGGGGGTCACCCATCCTAGTACTACTCTCGCCCAAGCACGCTTAACTGCGGAGTTCTGATGGGATCCGGTGCATTAGTGCTGGTATGATCGCACCCAAATAGTATCCATGTTTATTGTTTTTATGTGTTACAAGACGCAGAACCTCCTTTGTTTTGGTACGCGGGGCGTGGGACCCACGTGACCGATCGGCTCCGTTCCAAAAATACGAAAAGCATCAACCGTGAACCGGAGGGCACCCGAGCATAGAAATAGCAAGAAAGAAAGGAAAAAAAGCAAAAAAAACCGCACGTAAAATCTAAAAAAACGCAAACGGACAACGAAAAAGGGGGGTGCAACACGAGGACTTCCCAGGGGGTCACCCATCCTAGTACTACTCTCGCCCAAGCACGCTTAACTGCGGAGTTCTGATGGGATCCGGTGCATTAGTGCTGGTATGATCGCACCCGAAATAGTATCCATGTTTATTGTTTTTATGTGTTACAAGACGCAGAACCTCCTTTGTTTTGGTACGCGGGGCGTGGGACCCACGTGACCGATCGGCTCCGTTCCAAAAATACGAAAAGCATCAACAATGAACCGGAGGGCACCCGAGCATAGAAATAGCAAGAAAGAAAGGAAAAAAAAGCAAAAAAACCGCACGTAAAATCTAAAAAAACGCAAACGGACAACGAAAAAGGGGGGTGCAACACGAGGACTTCCCAAGGGGTCACCCATCCTAGTACTACTCTCGCCCAAGCACGCTTAACTGCGGAGTTCTGATGGGATCCGGTGCATTAGTGCTGGTATGATCGCACCCGAAATAGTATCCATGTTTATTGTTTTTATGTGTTACAAGACGCAGAACCTCCTTTGTTTTGGTACGCGGGGCGTGGGACCCACGTGACCGATCGGCTCCGTTCCAAAAATACGAAAAGCATCAACCGTGAACCGGAGGGCATCCGAGCATAGAAATAGCAAGAAAGAAAGGAAAAAAAGCAAAAAAAACCGCACGTAAAATCTAAAAAAACGCAAACGGACAACGAAAAAGGGGGGTGCAACACGAGGACTTCCCAGGGGGTCACCCATCCTAGTACTACTCTCGCCCAAGCACGCTTAACTGCGGAGTTCTAATGGGATCCGGTGCATTAGTGCTGGTATGATCGCACCCGAAATAGTATCCATGTTTATTGTTTTTATGTGTTACAAGACGCAGAACCTCCTTTGTTTTGGTACGCGGGGCGTGGGACCCACGTGACCGATCGGCTCCGTTCCAAAAATACGAAAAGCATCAACCATGAACCGGAGGGCACCCGAGCATAGAAATAGCAAGAAAGAAAGGAAAAAAAGCAAAAAAAACCGCACGTAAAATCTAAAAAAACGCAAACGGACAACGAAAAAGGGGGGTGCAACACGAGGACTTCCCAGGGGGTCACCCATCCTAGTACTACTCTCGCCCAAGCACGCTTAACTGCGGAGTTCTGATGGGATCCGGTGCATTAGTGCTGGTATGATCGCACCCGAAATAGTATCCATGTTTATTGTTTTTATGTGTTACAAGACGCAGAACCTCCTTTGTTTTGGTACGCGGGGCGTGGGACCCACGTGACCGATCGGCTCCGTTCCAAAAATACGAAAAGCATCAACCATGAACCGGAGGGCACCCGAGCATAGAAATAGCAAGAAAGAAAGGAAAAAAAGCAAAAAAAACCGCACGTAAAATCTAAAAAAACGCAAACGAACAACGAAAAAGGGGGGTGCAACACGAGGACTTCCCAGGGGGTCACCCATCCTAGTACTACTCTCGCCCAAGCACGCTTAACTGCGGAGTTCTGATGGGATCCGGTGCATTAGTGCTGGTATGATCGCACCAGAAATAGTATCCATGTTTATTGTTTTTATGTGTTACAAGACGCAGAACCTCCTTTGTTTTGGTACGCGGGGCGTGGGACCCACGTGACCGATCGGCTCCGTTCCAAAAATACGAAAAGCATCAACCGTGAACCGGAGGGCACCCGAGCATAGAAATAGCAAGAAAGAAAGGAAAAAAAGCAAAAAAACCGCACGTAAAATCTAAAAAAACGTAAACGGACAACGAAAAAGGGGGGTGCAACACGAGGACTTCCCAGGGGGTCACCCATCCTAGTACTACTCTCGCCCAAGCACGCTGAACTGCGGAGTTCTGATGGGATCCGGTGCATTAGTGCTGGTATGATCGCACCCGAAATAGTATCCATGTTTATTGTTTGTATGTGTTACAAGACGCAGAACCTCCTTTGTTTTGGTACGCGGGGCGTGGGACCCACGTGACCGATCGGCTCCGTTCCAAAAATACGAAAAGCATCAACCATGAACCGGAGGGCACCCGAGCATAGAAATAGCAAGAAAGAAAGGAAAAAAAAGCAAAAAAAACCGCACGTAAAATCTAAAAAAACGCAAACGGACAACGAAAAAGGGGGGTGCAACACGAGGACTTCCCAGGGGGTCACCCATCCTAGTACTACTCTCGCCCAAGCACGCTTAACTGCGGAGTTCTGATGGGATCCGGTGCATTAGTGCTGGTATGATCACACCCGAAATACTATCCATGTTTATTGTTTTTATGTGTTACAAGACGCAGAACCTCCTTTGTTTTGGTACGCGGGGCGTGGGACCCACGTGACCGATCGGCTCCGTTCCAAAAATACGAAAAGCATCAACCATGAACCGGAGGGCACCCGAGCATAGAAATAGCAAGAAAGAAAGGAAAAAAAGCAAAAAAAAACCGCACGTAAAATCTAAAAAAACGCAAACGGACAACGAAAAAGGGGGGGTGCAACACGAGGACTTCCCAGGGGGTCACCCATCCTAGTACTACTCTCGCCCAAGCACGCTTAACTGCGGAGTTCTGATGGGATCCGGTGCATTAGTGCTGGTATGATCGCACCCGAAATAGTATCCATGTTTATTGTTTTTATGTGTTACAAGACGCAGAACCTCCTTTGTTTTGGTACGCGGGGCGTGGGACCCACGTGACCGATCGGCTCCGTTCCAAAAATACGAAAAGCATCAACCATGAACCGGAGGGCACCCGAGCATAGAAATAGCAAGAAAGAAAGTAAAAAAAAAGCAAAAAAACCGCACGTAAAATCTAAAAAAACGCAAACGGACAACGAAAAAGGGGGGTGCAACACGAGGACTTCCCAGGGGGTCACCCATCCTAGTACTACTCTCGCCCAAGCACGCTTAACTGCGGAGTTCTGATGGGATCCGGTGCATTAGTGCTGGTATGATCGCACCCGAAATAGTATCCATGTTTATTGTTTTTATGTGTTACAAGACGCAGAACCTCCTTTGTTTTGGTACGCGGGTCGTGGGACCCACGTGACCGATCGGCTCCGTTCCAAAAATACGAAAAGCATCAACCATGAACCGGAGGGCACCCGAGCATAGAAATAGCAAGAAAGAAAGGAAAAAAAGCAAAAAAACCGCACGTAAAATCTAAAAAAACGCAAACGGACAACGAAAAAGGGGGGTGCAACACGA
Organism: Lactuca sativa; assembly: GCF_002870075.4. Classification (NCBI taxonomy): domain Eukaryota; kingdom Viridiplantae; phylum Streptophyta; class Magnoliopsida; order Asterales; family Asteraceae; genus Lactuca; species Lactuca sativa. Next base: position 196,848,272 of record NC_056623.2, read on the forward strand.
GGACTTCCCAGGGGGTCACCCATCCTAGTACTACTCTCGCCCAAGCACGTTTAACTGCGGAGTTCTGATGGGATCCGGTGCATTAGTGCTGGTATGATCGCACCCGAAATAGTATCCATGTTTATTGTTTTTATGTGTTACAAGACGCAGAACCTCCTTTGTTTTGGTACGCGGGGCGTGGGACCCACGTGACCGATCGGCTCCGTTCCAAAAATACGAAAAGCATCAACCATGAACCGGAGGGCACCCGAGCATAGAAATAGCAAGAAAGAAAGGAAAAAAAGCAAAAAAAACCGCACGTAAAATCTAAAAAAACGCAAACGGACAACGAAAAAGGGGGGTGCAACACGAGGACTTCCCAGGGGGTCACCCATCCTAGTACTACTCTCGCCCAAGCACGCTTAACTGCGGAGTTCTGATGGGATCCGGTGCATTAGTGCTGGTATGATCGCACCAGAAATAGTATCCATGTTTATTGTTTTTATGTGTTACAAGACGCAGAACCTCCTTTGTTTTGGTACGCGGGGCGTGGGACCCACGTGACCGATCGGCTCCGTTCCAAAAATACGAAAAGCATCAACCGTGAACCGGAGGGCACCCGAGCATAGAAATAGCAAGAAAGAAAGGAAAAAAAGCAAAAAAACCGCACGTAAAATCTAAAAAAACGCAAACGGACAACGAAAAAGGGGGGTGCAACACGAGGACTTCCCAGGGGGTCACCCATCCTAGTACTACTCTCGCCCAAGCACGCTTAACTGCGGAGTTCTGATGGGATCCGGTGCATTAGTGCTGGTATGATCGCACCCGAAATAGTATCCATGTTTATTGTTTTTATGTGTTACAAGACGCAGAACCTCCTTTGTTTTGGTACGCGGGGCGTGGGACCCACGTGACCGATCGGCTCCGTTCCAAAAATACGAAAAGCATCAACCATGAACCGGAGGGCACCCGAGCATAGAAATAGCAAGAAAGAAAGGAAAAAAAAGCAAAAAAACCGCACGTAAAATCTAAAAAAACGCAAACGGACAACGAAAAAGGGGGGTGCAACACGAGGACTTCCCAAGGGGTCACCCATCCTATTACTACTCTCGCCCAAGCACGCTTAACTGCGGAGTTCTGATGGGATCCGGTGCATTAGTGCTGGTATGATCGCACCCGAAATAGTATCCATGTTTATTGTTTTTATGTGTTACAAGACGCAGAACCTCCTTTGTTTTGGTACGCGGGGCGTGGGACCCACGTGACCGATCGGCTCCGTTCCAAAAATACGAAAAGCATCAACCGTGAACCGGAGGGCACCCGAGCATAGAAATAGCAAGAAAGAAAGGAAAAAAAGCAAAAAAACCGCACGTAAAATCTAAAAAAACGCAAACGGACAACGAAAAAGGGGGGTGCAACACGAGGACTTCCCAGGGGGTCACCCATCCTAGTACTACTCTCGCCCAAGCACGCTTAACTGCAGAGTTCTAATGGGATCCGGTGCATTAGTGCTGGTATGATCGCACCCGAAATAGTATCCATGTTTATTGTTTTTATGTGTTACAAGACGCAGAACCTCCTTTGTTTTGGTACGCGGGGCGTGGGACCCACGTGACCGATCGGCTCCGTTCCAAAAATACGAAAAGCATCAACCATGAACCGGAGGGCACCCGAGCATAGAAATAGCAAGAAAGAAAGGAAAAAAAGCAAAAAAAACCGCACGTAAAATCTAAAAAAACGCAAACGGACAACGAAAAAGGGGGGTGCAACACGAGGACTTCCCAGGGGGTCACCCATCCTAGTACTACTCTCGCCCAAGCACGCTTAACTGCGGAGTTCTGATGGGATCCGGTGCATTAGTGCTGGTATGATCGCACCCGAAATAGTATCCATGTTTATTGTTTTTATGTGTTACAAGACGCAGAACCTCCTTTGTTTTGGTACGCGGGGCGTGGGACCCACGTGACCGATCGGCTCCGTTCCAAAAATACGAAAAGCATCAACCATGAACCGGAGGGCACCCGAGCATAGAAATAGCAAGAAAGAAAGGAAAAAAAAGCAAAAAAACCGCACGTAAAATCTAAAAAAACGCAAACGGACAACGAAAAAGGGGGGGTGCAACACGAGGACTTCCCAGGGGGTCACCCATCCTAGTACTACTCTCGCCCAAGCACGCTTAACTGCGGAGTTCTGATGGGATCCGGTGCATTAGTGCTGGTATGATCGCACCCGAAATACTATCCATGTTTATTGTTTTTATGTGTTACAAGACGCAGAACCTCCTTTGTTTTGGTACGCGGGGCGTGGGACCCACGTGACCGATCGGCTCCGTTCCAAAAATACGAAAAGCATCAACCATGAACCGGAGGGCACCCGAGCATAGAAATAGCAAGAAAGAAAGTAAAAAAAAAAGCAAAAAAACCGCACGTAAAATCTAAAAAAACGCAAACGGACAACGAAAAAGGGGGGTGCAACACGAGGACTTCCCAGGGGGTCACCCATCCTAGTACTACTCTCGCCCAAGCACGTTTAACTGCGGAGTTCTGATGGGATCCGGTGCATTAGTGCTGGTATGATCGCACCCGAAATAGTATCCATGTTTATTGTTTTTATGTGTTACAAGACGCAGAACCTCCTTTGTTTTGGTACGCGGGGCGTGGGACCCACGTGACCGATCGGCTCCGTTCCAAAAATACGAAAAGCATCAACCATGAACCGGAGGGCACCCGAGCATAGAAATAGCAAGAAAGAAAGGAAAAAACGCAAACGGACAACGAAAAAGGGGGGTGCAACACGAGGACTTCCCAGGGGGTCACCCATCCTAGTACTACTCTCGCCCAAGCACGCTTAACTGCGGAGTTCTGATGGGATCCGGTGCATTAGTGCTGGTATGATCACACCCGAAATACTATCCATGTTTATTGTTTTTATGTGTTACAAGACGCAGAACCTCCTTTGTTTTGGTACGCGGGGCGTGGGACCCACGTGACCGATCGGCTCCGTTCCAAAAATACGAAAAGCATCAACCATGAACCGGAGGGCACCCGAGCATAGAAATAGCAAGAAAGAAAGGAAAAAAAGCAAAAAAAAACCGCACGTAAAATCTAAAAAAACGCAAACGGACATCGAAAAAGGGGGGGTGCAACACGAGGACTTCCCAAGGGGTCACCCATCCTAGTACTACTCTCGCCCAAGCACGCTTAACTGCGGAGTTCTGATGGGATCCGGTGCATTAGTGCTGGTATGATCGCACCCGAAATAGTATCCATGTTTATTGTTTTTATGTGTTACAAGACGCAGAACCTCCTTTGTTTTGGTACGCGGGGCGTGGGACCCACGTGACCGATCGGCTCCGTTCCAAAAATACGAAAAGCATCAACCATGAACCGGAGGGCACCCGAGCATAGAAATAGCAAGAAAGAAAGTAAAAAAAAAGCAAAAAAACCGCACGTAAAATCTAAAAAAACGCAAACGGACAACGAAAAAGGGGGGTGCAACACGAGGACTTCCCAGGGGGTCACCCATCCTAGTACTACTCTCGCCCAAGCACGCTTAACTGCGGAGTTCTGATGGGATCCGGTGCATTAGTGCTGGTATGATCGCACCCGAAATAGTATCCATGTTTATTGTTTTTATGTGTTACAAGACGCAGAACCTCCTTTGTTTTGGTACGCGGGTCGTGGGACCCACGTGACCGATCGGCTCCGTTCCAAAAATACGAAAAGCATCAACCATGAACCGGAGGGCACCCGAGCATAGAAATAGCAAGAAAGAAAGGAAAAAAAGCAAAAAAAACCGCACGTAAAATCTAAAAAAACGCAAACGGACAACGAAAAAGGGGGGTGCAACACGAGGACTTCCCAGGGGGTCACCCACATCCTAGTACTACTCTCGCCCAAGCACGCTTAACTGCGGAGTTCTGATGGGATCCGGTGCATTAGTGCTGGTATGATCGCACCCGAAATAGTATCCATGTTTATTGTTTTTATGTGTTACAAGACGCAGAACCTCCTTTGTTTTGGTACGCGGGGCGTGGGACCCACGTGACCGATCGGCTCCGTTCCAAAAATACGAAAAGCATCAACCATGAACCGGAGGGCACCCGAGCATAGAAATAGCAAGAAAGAAAGGAAAAAAAGCAAAAAAACCGCACGTAAAATCTAAAAAAACGCAAACGGACAACGAAAAAGGGGGGTGCAACACGAGGACTTCCCAGGGGGTCACCCATCCTAGTACTACTCTCGCCCAAGCACGCTTAACTGCGGAGTTCTGATGGGATCCGGTGCATTAGTGCTGGTATGATCGCACCCGAAATAGTATCCATGTTTATTGTTTTTATGTGTTACAAGACGCAGAACCTCCTTTGTTTTGGTACGCGGGGCGTGGGACCCACGTGACCGATCGGCTCCGTTCCAAAAATACGAAAAGCATCAACCGTGAACCGGAGGGCACCCGAGCATAGAAATAGCAAGAAAGAAAGGAAAAAAAAGCAAAAAAACCGCACGTAAAATCTAAAAAAACGCAAACGGACAACGAAAAAGGGGGTGCAACACGAGGACTTCCCAAGGGGTCACCCATCCTAGTACTACTCTCGCCCAAGCACGCTTAACTGCGGAGTTCTGATGGGATCCGGTGCATTAGTGCTGGTATGATCGCACCCGAAATAGTATCCATGTTTATTGTTTTTATGTGTTACAAGACGCAGAACCTCCTTTGTTTTGGTACGCGGGGCGTGGGACCCACGTGACCGATCGGCTCCGTTCCAAAAATACGAAAAGCATCAACCATGAACCGGAGGGCACCCGAGCATAGAAATAGCAAGAAAGAAAGGAAAAAAAGCAAAAAAAACCGCACGTAAAATCTAAAAAAACGCAAACGGACAACGAAAAAGGGGGGTGCAACACGAGGACTTCCCAGGGGGTCACCCATCCTAGTACTACTCTCGCCCAAGCACGCTTAACTGCGGAGTTCTGATGGGATCCGGTGCATTAGTGCTGGTATGATCGCACCCGAAATAGTATCCATGTTTATTGTTTTTATGTGTTACAAGACGCAGAACCTCCTTTGTTTTGGTACGCGGGGCGTGGGACCCACGTGACCGATCGGCTCCGTTCCAAAAATACGAAAAGCATCAACCGTGAACCGGAGGGCACCCGAGCATAGAAATAGCAAGAAAGAAAGGAAAAAAAGCAAAAAAACCGCACGTAAAATCTAAAAAAACGCAAACGGACAACGAAAAAGGGGGGTGCAACACGAGGACTTCCCAGGGGGTCACCCATCCTAGTACTACTCTCGCCCAAGCACGTTTAACTGCGGAGTTCTGATGGGATCCGGTGCATTAGTGCTGGTATGATCGCACCCGAAATAGTATCCATGTTTATTGTTTTTATGTGTTACAAGACGCAGAACCTCCTTTGTTTTGGTACGCGGGGCGTGGGACCCACGTGACCGATCGGCTCCGTTCCAAAAATACGAAAAGCATCAACCATGAACCGGAGGGCACCCGAGCATAGAAATAGCAAGAAAGAAAGGAAAAAAAGCAAAAAAAACCGCACGTAAAATCTAAAAAAACGCAAACGGACAACGAAAAAGGGGGGTGCAACACGAGGACTTCCCAGGGGGTCACCCATCCTAGTACTACTCTCGCCCAAGCACGCTTAACTGCGGAGTTCTGATGGGATCCGGTGCATTAGTGCTGGTATGATCGCACCAGAAATAGTATCCATGTTTATTGTTTTTATGTGTTACAAGACGCAGAACCTCCTTTGTTTTGGTACGCGGGGCGTGGGACCCACGTGACCGATCGGCTCCGTTCCAAAAATACGAAAAGCATCAACCGTGAACCGGAGGGCACCCGAGCATAGAAATAGCAAGAAAGAAAGGAAAAAAAGCAAAAAAACCGCACGTAAAATCTAAAAAAACGCAAACGGACAACGAAAAAGGGGGGTGCAACACGAGGACTTCCCAGGGGGTCACCCATCCTAGTACTACTCTCGCCCAAGCACGCTTAACTGCGGAGTTCTGATGGGATCCGGTGCATTAGTGCTGGTATGATCGCACCCGAAATAGTATCCATGTTTATTGTTTTTATGTGTTACAAGACGCAGAACCTCCTTTGTTTTGGTACGCGGGGCGTGGGACCCACGTGACCGATCGGCTCCGTTCCAAAAATACGAAAAGCATCAACCATGAACCGGAGGGCACCCGAGCATAGAAATAGCAAGAAAGAAAGGAAAAAAAAGCAAAAAAACCGCACGTAAAATCTAAAAAAACGCAAACGGACAACGAAAAAGGGGGGTGCAACACGAGGACTTCCCAAGGGGTCACCCATCCTAGTACTACTCTCGCCCAAGCACGCTTAACTGCGGAGTTCTGATGGGATCCGGTGCATTAGTGCTGGTATGATCGCACCCGAAATAGTATCCATGTTTATTGTTTTTATGTGTTACAAGACGCAGAACCTCCTTTGTTTTGGTACGCGGGGCGTGGGACCCACGTGACCGATCGGCTCCGTTCCAAAAATACGAAAAGCATCAACCGTGAACCGGAGGGCACCCGAGCATAGAAATAGCAAGAAAGAAAGGAAAAAAAGCAAAAAAAACCGCACGTAAAATCTAAAAAAACGCAAACGGACAACGAAAAAGGGGGGTGCAACACGAGGACTTCCCAGGGGGTCACCCATCCTAGTACTACTCTCGCCCAAGCACGCTTAACTGCAGAGTTCTAATGGGATCCGGTGCATTAGTGCTGGTATGATCGCACCCGAAATAGTATCCATGTTTATTGTTTTTATGTGTTACAAGACGCAGAACCTCCTTTGTTTTGGTACGCGGGGCGTGGGACCCACGTGACCGATCGGCTCCGTTCCAAAAATACGAAAAGCATCAACCATGAACCGGAGGGCACCCGAGCATAGAAATAGCAAGAAAGAAAGGAAAAAAAGCAAAAAAAACCGCACGTAAAATCTAAAAAAACGCAAACGGACAACGAAAAAGGGGGGTGCAACACGAGGACTTCCCAGGGGGTCACCCATCCTAGTACTACTCTCGCCCAAGCACGCTTAACTGCGGAGTTCTGATGGGATCCGGTGCATTAGTGCTGGTATGATCGCACCCGAAATACTATCCATGTTTATTGTTTTTATGTGTTACAAGACGCAGAACCTCCTTTGTTTTGGTACGCGGGGCGTGGGACCCACGTGACCGATCGGCTCCGTTCCAAAAATACGAAAAGCATCAACCGTGAACCGGAGGGCACCCGAGCATAGAAATAGCAAGAAAGAAAGGAAAAAAAGCAAAAAAAACCGCACGTAAAATCTAAAAAAACGCAAACGGACAACGAAAAAGGGGGGGTGCAACACGAGGACTTCCCAGGGGGTCACCCATCCTAGTACTACTCTCGCCCAAGCACGCTTAACTGCGGAGTTCTGATGGGATCCGGTGCATTAGTGCTGGTATGATCGCACCCGAAATAGTATCCATGTTTATTGTTTTTATGTGTTACAAGACGCAGAACCTCCTTTGTTTTGGTACGCGGGGCGTGGGACCCACGTGACCGATCGGCTCCGTTCCAAAAATACGAAAAGCATCAACCATGAACCGGAGGGCACCCGAGCATAGAAATAGCAAGAAAGAAAGTAAAAAAAAAAGCAAAAAAACCGCACGTAAAATCTAAAAAAACGCAAACGGACAACGAAAAAGGGGGGTGCAACACGAGGACTTCCCAGGGGGTCACCCATCCTAGTACTACTCTCGCCCAAGCACGCTTAACTGCGGAGTTCTGATGGGATCCGGTGCATTAGTGCTGGTATGATCGCACCCGAAATAGTATCCATGTTTATTGTTTTTATGTGTTACAAGACGCAGAACCTCCTTTGTTTTGGTACGCGGGTCGTGGGACCCACGTGACCGATCGGCTCCGTTCCAAAAATACGAAAAGCATCAACCATGAACCGGAGGGCACCCGAGCATAGAAATAGCAAGAAAGAAAGGAAAAAAAGCAAAAAAAACCGCACGTAAAATCTAAAAAAACGCAAACGGACAACGAAAAAGGGGGGTGCAACACGAGGACTTCCCAGGGGGTCACCCACATCCTAGTACTACTCTCGCCCAAGCACGCTTAACTGCGGAGTTCTGATGGGATCCGGTGCATTAGTGCTGGTATGATCGCACCCGAAATAGTATCCATGTTTATTGTTTTTATGTGTTACAAGACGCAGAACCTCCTTTGTTTTGGTACGCGGGGCGTGGGACCCACGTGACCGATCGGCTCCGTTCCAAAAATACGAAAAGCATCAACCATGAACCGGAGGGCACCCGAGCATAGAAATAGCAAGAAAGAAAGGAAAAAAAGCAAAAAAAACCGCACGTAAAATCTAAAAAAACGCAAACGGACAACGAAAAAGGGGGGTGCAACACGAGGACTTCCCAGGGGGTCACCCATCCTAGTACTACTCTCGCCCAAGCACGCTTAACTGCGGAGTTCTGATGGGATCCGGTGCATTAGTGCTGGTATGATCGCACCCGAAATACTATCCATGTTTATTGTTTTTATGTGTTACAAGACGCAGAACCTCCTTTGTTTTGGTACGCGGGGCGTGGGACCCACGTGACCGATCGGCTCCGTTCCAAAAATACGAAAAGCATCAACCGTGAACCGGAGGGCACCCGAGCATAGAAATAGCAAGAAAGAAAGGAAAAAAAGCAAAAAAAACCGCACGTAAAATCTAAAAAAACGCAAACGGACAACGAAAAAGGGGGGGTGCAACACGAGGACTTCCCAGGGGGTCACCCATCCTAGTACTACTCTCGCCCAAGCACGCTTAACTGCGGAGTTCTGATGGGATCCGGTGCATTAGTGCTGGTATGATCGCACCCGAAATAGTATCCATGTTTATTGTTTTTATGTGTTACAAGACGCAGAACCTCCTTTGTTTTGGTACGCGGGGCGTGGGACCCACGTGACCGATCGGCTCCGTTCCAAAAATACGAAAAGCATCAACCATGAACCGGAGGGCACCCGAGCATAGAAATAGCAAGAAAGAAAGTAAAAAAAAAAGCAAAAAAACCGCACGTAAAATCTAAAAAAACGCAAACGGACAACGAAAAAGGGGGGTGCAACACGAGGACTTCCCAGGGGGTCACCCATCCTAGTACTACTCTCGCCCAAGCACGCTTAACTGCGGAGTTCTGATGGGATCCGGTGCATTAGTGCTGGTATGATCGCACCCGAAATAGTATCCATGTTTATTGTTTTTATGTGTTACAAGACGCAGAACCTCCTTTGTTTTGGTACGCGGGGCGTGGGACCCACGTGACCGATCGGCTCCGTTCCAAAAATACGAAAAGCATCAACCATGAACCGGAGGGCACCCGAGCATAGAAATAGCAAGAAAGAAAGTAAAAAAAAAGCAAAAAAACCGCACGTAAAATCTAAAAAAACGCAAACGGACAACGAAAAAGGGGGGTGCAACACGAGGACTTCCCAGGGGGTCACCCATCCTAGTACTACTCTCGCCCAAGCACGCTTAACTGCGGAGTTCTGATGGGATCCGGTGCATTAGTGCTGGTATGATCGCACCCGAAATAGTATCCATGTTTATTGTTTTTATGTGTTACAAGACGCAGAACCTCCTTTGTTTTGGTACGCGGGTCGTGGGACCCACGTGACCGATCGGCTCCGTTCCAAAAATACGAAAAGCATCAACCATGAACCGGAGGGCACCCGAGCATAGAAATAGCAAGAAAGAAAGGAAAAAAAGCAAAAAAAACCGCACGTAAAATCTAAAAAAACGCAAACGGACAACGAAAAAGGGGGGTGCAACACGAGGACTTCCCAGGGGGTCACCCACATCCTAGTACTACTCTCGCCCAAGCACGCTTAACTGCGGAGTTCTGATGGGATCCGGTGCATTAGTGCTGGTATGATCGCACCCGAAATAGTATCCATGTTTATTGTTTTTATGTGTTACAAGACGCAGAACCTCCTTTGTTTTGGTACGCGGGGCGTGGGACCCACGTGACCGATCGGCTCCGTTCCAAAAATACGAAAAGCATCAACCATGAACCGGAGGGCACCCGAGCATAGAAATAGCAAGAAAGAAAGGAAAAAAAGCAAAAAAAACCGCACGTAAAATCTAAAAAAACGCAAACGGACAACGAAAAAGGGGGGTGCAACACGAGGACTTCCCAGGGGGTCACCCATCCTAGTACTACTCTCGCCCAAGCACGCTTAACTGCGGAGTTCTGATGGGATCCGGTGCATTAGTGCTGGTATGATCGCACCCGAAATACTATCCATGTTTATTGTTTTTATGTGTTACAAGACGCAGAACCTCCTTTGTTTTGGTACGCGGGGCGTGGGACCCACGTGACCGATCGGCTCCGTTCCAAAAATACGAAAAGCATCAACCGTGAACCGGAGGGCACCCGAGCATAGAAATAGCAAGAAAGAAAGGAAAAAAAGCAAAAAAAACCGCACGTAAAATCTAAAAAAACGCAAACGGACAACGAAAAAGGGGGGGTGCAACACGAGGACTTCCCAGGGGGTCACCCATCCTAGTACTACTCTCGCCCAAGCACGCTTAACTGCGGAGTTCTGATGGGATCCGGTGCATTAGTGCTGGTATGATCGCACCCGAAATACTATCCATGTTTATTGTTTTTATGTGTTACAAGACGCAGAACCTCCTTTGTTTTGGTACGCGGGGCGTGGGACCCACGTGACCGATCGGCTCCGTTCCAAAAATACGAAAAGCATCAACCATGAACCGGAGGGCACCCGAGCATAGAAATAGCAAGAAAGAAAGGAAAAAAAAGCAAAAAAACCGCACGTAAAATCTAAAAAAACGCAAACGGACAACGAAAAAGGGGGGTGCAACACGAGGACTTCCCAAGGGGTCACCCATCCTAGTACTACTCTCGCCCAAGCACGCTTAACTGCGGAGTTCTGATGGGATCCGGTGCATTAGTGCTGGTATGATCGCACCCGAAATAGTATCCATGTTTATTGTTTTTATGTGTTACAAGACGCAGAACCTCCTTTGTTTTGGTACGCGGGGCGTGGGACCCACGTGACCGATCGGCTCCGTTCCAAAAATACGAAAAGCATCAACCGTGAACCGGAGGGCACCCGAGCATAGAAATAGCAAGAAAGAAAGGAAAAAAAGCAAAAAAAACCGCACGTAAAATCTAAAAAAACGCAAACGGACAACGAAAAAGGGGGGTGCAACACGAGGACTTCCCAGGGGGTCACCCATCCTAGTACTACTCTCGCCCAAGCACGCTTAACTGCAGAGTTCTAATGGGATCCGGTGCATTAGTGCTGGTATGATCGCACCCGAAATAGTATCCATGTTTATTGTTTTTATGTGTTACAAGACGCAGAACCTCCTTTGTTTTGGTACGCGGGGCGTGGGACCCACGTGACCGATCGGCTCCGTTCCAAAAATACGAAAAGCATCAACCATGAACCGGAGGGCACCCGAGCATAGAAAAAGCAAGAAAGAAAGGAAAAAAAGCAAAAAAAACCGCACGTAAAATCTAAAAAAACGCAAACGGACAACGAAAAAGGGGGGTGCAACACGAGGACTTCCCAGGGGGTCACCCATCCTAGTACTACTCTCGCCCAAGCACGCTTAACTGCGGAGTTCTGATGGGATCCGGTGCATTAGTGCTGGTATGATCGCACCCGAAATACTATCCATGTTTATTGTTTTTATGTGTTACAAGACGCAGAACCTCCTTTGTTTTGGTACGCGGGGCGTGGGACCCACGTGACCGATCGGCTCCGTTCCAAAAATACGAAAAGCATCAACCGTGAACCGGAGGGCACCCGAGCATAGAAATAGCAAGAAAGAAAGGAAAAAAAGCAAAAAAAACCGCACGTAAAATCTAAAAAAACGCAAACGGACAACGAAAAAGGGGGGGTGCAACACGAGGACTTCCCAGGGGGTCACCCATCCTAGTACTACTCTCGCCCAAGCACGCTTAACTGCGGAGTTCTGATGGGATCCGGTGCATTAGTGCTGGTATGATCGCACCCGAAATAGTATCCATGTTTATTGTTTTTATGTGTTACAAGACGCAGAACCTCCTTTGTTTTGGTACGCGGGGCGTGGGACCCACGTGACCGATCGGCTCCGTTCCAAAAATACGAAAAGCATCAACCATGAACCGGAGGGCACCCGAGCATAGAAATAGCAAGAAAGAAAGTAAAAAAAAAAGCAAAAAAACCGCACGTAAAATCTAAAAAAACGCAAACGGACAACGAAAAAGGGGGGTGCAACACGAGGACTTCCCAGGGGGTCACCCATCCTAGTACTACTCTCGCCCAAGCACGCTTAACTGCGGAGTTCTGATGGGATCCGGTGCATTAGTGCTGGTATGATCGCACCCGAAATAGTATCCATGTTTATTGTTTTTATGTGTTACAAGACGCAGAACCTCCTTTGTTTTGGTACGCGGGGCGTGGGACCCACGTGACCGATCGGCTCCGTTCCAAAAATACGAAAAGCATCAACCATGAACCGGAGGGCACCCGAGCATAGAAATAGCAAGAAAGAAAGTAAAAAAAAAAGCAAAAAAACCGCACGTAAAATCTAAAAAAACGCAAACGGACAACGAAAAAGGGGGGTGCAACACGAGGACTTCCCAGGGGGTCACCCATCCTAGTACTACTCTCGCCCAAGCACGCTTAACTGCGGAGTTCTGATGGGATCCGGTGCATTAGTGCTGGTATGATCGCACCCGAAATACTATCCATGTTTATTGTTTTTATGTGTTACAAGACGCAGAACCTCCTTTGTTTTGGTACCCGGGGCGTGGGACCCACGTGACCGATCGGCTCCGTTCCAAAAATACGAAAAGCATCAACCGTGAACCGGAGGGCACCCGAGCATAGAAATAGCAAGAAAGAAAGGAAAAAAAGCAAAAAAAACCGCACGTAAAATCTAAAAAAACGCAAACGGACAACGAAAAAGGGGGGGTGCAACACGAGGACTTCCCAGGGGGTCACCCATCCTAGTACTACTCTCGCCCAAGCACGCTTAACTGCGGAGTTCTGATGGGATCCGGTGCATTAGTGCTGGTATGATCGCACCCGAAATAGTATCCATGTTTATTGTTTTTATGTGTTACAAGACGCAGAACCTCCTTTGTTTTGGTACGCGGGGCGTGGGACCCACGTGACCGATCGGCTCCGTTCCAAAAATACGAAAAGCATCAACCATGAACCGGAGGGCACCCGATCATAGAAATAGCAAGAAAGAAAGTAAAAAAAAAAGCAAAAAAACCGCACGTAAAATCTAAAAAAACGCAAACGGACAACGAAAAAGGGGGGTGCAACACGAGGACTTCCCAGGGGGTCACCCATCCTAGTACTACTCTCGCCCAAGCACGCTTAACTGCGGAGTTCTGATGGGATCCGGTGCATTAGTGCTGGTATGATCGCACCCGAAATACTATCCATGTTTATTGTTTTTATGTGTTACAAGACGCAGAACCTCCTTTGTTTTGGTACGCGGGGCGTGGGACCCACGTGACCGATCGGCTCCGTTCCAAAAATACGAAAAGCATCAACCATGAACCGGAGGGCACCCGAGCATAGAAATAGCAAGAAAGAAAGGAAAAAAAGCAAAAAAACCGCACGTAAAATCTAAAAAAACGCAAACGGACAACGAAAAAGGGGGGTGCAACACGAGGACTTCCCAGGGGGTCACCCACATCCTAGTACTACTCTCGCCCAAGCACGCTTAACTGCGGAGTTCTGATGGGATCCGGTGCATTAGTGCTGGTATGATCGCACCCGAAATAGTATCCATGTTTATTGTTTTTATGTGTTACAAGACGCAGAACCTCCTTTGTTTTGGTACGCGGGGCGTGGGACCCACGTGACCGATCGGCTCCGTTCCAAAAATACGAAAAGCATCAACCATGAACCGGAGGGCACCCGAGCATAGAAATAGCAAGAAAGAAAGGAAAAAAAGCAAAAAAACCGCACGTAAAATCTAAAAAAACGCAAACGGACAACGAAAAAGGGGGGTGCAACACGAGGACTTCCCAGGGGGTCACCCATCCTAGTACTACTCTCGCCCAAGCACGCTTAACTGCGGAGTTCTGATGGGATCCGGTGCATTAGTGCTGGTATGATCGCACCCGAAATAGTATCCATGTTTATTGTTTTTATGTGTTACAAGACGCAGAACCTCCTTTGTTTTGGTACGCGGGGCGTGGGACCCACGTGACCGATCGGCTCCGTTCCAAAAATACGAAAAACATCAACCGTGAACCGGAGGGCACCCGAGCATAGAAATAGCAAGAAAGAAAGGAAAAAAAAGCAAAAAAACCGCACGTAAAATCTAAAAAAACGCAAACGGACAACGAAAAAGGGGGGTGCAACACGAGGACTTCCCAAGGGGTCACCCATCCTAGTACTACTCTCGCCCAAGCACGCTTAACTGCGGAGTTCTGATGGGATCCGGTGCATTAGTGCTGGTATGATCGCACCCGAAATAGTATCCATGTTTATTGTTTTTATGTGTTACAAGACGCAGAACCTCCTTTGTTTTGGTACGCGGGGCGTGGGACCCACGTGACCGATCGGCTCCGTTCCAAAAATACGAAAAGCATCAACCGTGAACCGGAGGGCACCCGAGCATAGAAATAGCAAGAAAGAAAGGAAAAAAAGCAAAAAAAACCGCACGTAAAATCTAAAAAAACGCAAACGGACAACGAAAAAGGGGGGGGTGCAACACGAGGACTTCCCAGGGGGTCACCCATCCTAGTACTACTCTCGCCCAAGCACGCTTAACTGCGGAGTTCTGATGGGATCCGGTGCATTAGTGCTGGTATGATCGCACCCGAAATAGTATCCATGTTTATTGTTTTTATGTGTTACAAGACGCAGAACCTCCTTTGTTTTGGTACGCGGGGCGTGGGACCCACGTGACCGATCGGCTCCGTTCCAAAAATACGAAAAGCATCAACCATGAACCGGAGGGCACCCGAGCATAGAAATAGCAAGAAAGAAAGTAAAAAAAAAAGCAAAAAAACCGCACGTAAAATCTAAAAAAACGCAAACGGACAACGAAAAAGGGGGGTGCAACACGAGGACTTCCCAGGGGGTCACCCATCCTAGTACTACTCTCGCCCAAGCACGCTTAACTGCGGAGTTCTGATGGGATCCGGTGCATTAGTGCTGGTATGATCGCACCCGAAATAGTATCCATGTTTATTGTTTTTATGTGTTACAAGACGCAGAACCTCCTTTGTTTTGGTACGCGGGGCGTGGGACCCACGTGACCGATCGGCTCCGTTCTAAAAATACGAAAAGCATCAACCATGAACCGGAGGGCACCCGAGCATAGAAATAGCAAGAAAGAAAGGAAAAAAAGCAAAAAAACCGCACGTAAAATCTAAAAAAACGCAAACGGACAACGAAAAAGGGGGGTGCAACACGAGGACTTCCCAGGGGGTCACCCACATCCTAGTACTACTCTCGCCCAAGCACGCTTAACTGCGGAGTTCTGATGGGATCCGGTGCATTAGTGCTGGTATGATCGCACCCGAAATAGTATCCATGTTTATTGTTTTTATGTGTTACAAGACGCAGAACCTCCTTTGTTTTGGTACGCGGGGCGTGGGACCCACGTGACCGATCGGCTCCGTTCCAAAAATACGAAAAGCATCAACCATGAACCGGAGGGCACCCGAGCATAGAAATAGCAAGAAAGAAACGAAAAAAAGCAAAAAAACCGCACGTAAAATCTAAAAAAACGCAAACGGACAACGAAAAAGGGGGGTGCAACACGAGGACTTCCCAGGGGGTCACCCATCCTAGTACTACTCTCGCCCAAGCACGCTTAACTGCGGAGTTCTGATGGGATCCGGTGCATTAGTGCTGGTATGATCGCACCCGAAATAGTATCCATGTTTATTGTTTTTATGTGTTACAAGACGCAGAACCTCCTTTGTTTTGGTACGCGGGGCGTGGGACCCACGTGACCGATCGGCTCCGTTCCAAAAATACGAAAAGCATCAACCGTGAACCGGAGGGCACCCGAGCATAGAAATAGCAAGAAAGAAAGGAAAAAAAAGCAAAAAACCGCACGTAAAATCTAAAAAAACGCAAACGGACAACGAAAAAGGGGGGTGCAACACGAGGACTTCCCAAGGGGTCACCCATCCTAGTACTACTCTCGCCCAAGCACGCTTAACTGCGGAGTTCTGATGGGATCCGGTGCATTAGTGCTGGTATGATCGCACCCGAAATAGTATCCATGTTTATTGTTTTTATGTGTTACAAGACGCAGAACCTCCTTTGTTTTGGTACGCGGGGCGTGGGACCCACGTGACCGATCGGCTCCGTTCCAAAAATACGAAAAGCATCAACCATGAACCGGAGGGCACCCGAGCATAGAAATAGCAAGAAAGAAAGGAAAAAAAGCAAAAAAAACCGCACGTAAAATCTAAAAAAACGCAAACGGACAACGAAAAAGGGGGGTGCAACACGAGGACTTCCCAGGGGGTCACCCATCCTAGTACTACTCTCGCCCAAGCACGCTTAACTGCGGAGTTCTGATGGGATCCGGTGCATTAGTGCTGGTATGATCGCACCCGAAATAGTATCCATGTTTATTGTTTTTATGTGTTACAAGACGCAGAACCTCCTTTGTTTTGGTACGCGGGGCGTGGGACCCACGTGACCGATCGGCTCCGTTCCAAAAATACGAAAAGCATCAACCATGAACCGGAGGGCACCCGAGCATAGAAATAGCAAGAAAGAAAGGAAAAAAAGCAAAAAAACCGCACGTAAAATCTAAAAAAACGCAAACGGACAACGAAAAAGGGGGGTGCAACACGAGGACTTCCCAGGGGGTCACCCATCCTAGTACTACTCTCGCCCAAGCACGCTTAACTGCGGAGTTCTGATGGGATCCGGTGCATTAGTGCTGGTATGATCGCACCCGAAATAGTATCCATGTTTATTGTTTTTATGTGTTACAAGACGCAGAACCTCCTTTGTTTTGGTACGCTGGGCGTGGGACCCACGTGACCGATCGGCTCCGTTCCAAAAATACGAAAAGCATCAACCGTGAACCGGAGGGCACCCGAGCATAGAAATAGCAAGAAAGAAAGGAAAAAAAAGCAAAAAAACCGCACGTAAAATCTAAAAAAACGCAAACGGACAACGAAAAAGGGGGGTGCAACACGAGGACTTCCCAAGGGGTCACCCATCCTAGTACTACTCTCGCCCAAGCACGCTTAACTGCGGAGTTCTGATGGGATCCGGTGCATTAGTGCTGGTATGATCGCACCCGAAATAGTATCCATGTTTATTGTTTTTATGTGTTACAAGACGCAGAACCTCCTTTGTTTTGGTACGCGGGGCGTGGGACCCACGTGACCGATCGGCTCCGTTCCAAAAATACGAAAAGCATCAACCATGAACCGGAGGGCACCCGAGCATAGAAATAGCAAGAAAGAAAGGAAAAAAAGCAAAAAAAACCGCACGTAAAATCTAAAAAAACGCAAACGGACAACGAAAAAGGGGGGTGCAACACGAGGACTTCCCAGGGGGTCACCCATCCTAGTACTACTCTCGCCCAAGCACGCTTAACTGCGGAGTTCTGATGGGATCCGGTGCATTAGTGCTGGTATGATCGCACCAGAAATAGTATCCATGTTTATTGTTTTTATGTGTTACAAGACGCAGAACCTCCTTTGTTTTGGTACGCGGGGCGTGGGACCCACGTGACCGATCGGCTCCGTTCCAAAAATACGAAAAGCATCAACCGTGAACCGGAGGGCACCCGAGCATAGAAATAGCAAGAAAGAAAGGAAAAAAAGCAAAAAAACCGCACGTAAAATCTAAAAAAACGCAAACGGACAACGAAAAAGGGGGGTGCAACACGAGGACTTCCCAGGGGGTCACCCATCCTAGTACTACTCTCGCCCAAGCACGCTTAACTGCGGAGTTCTGATGGGATCCGGTGCATTAGTGCTGGTATGATCGCACCCGAAATAGTATCCATGTTTATTGTTTTTATGTGTTACAAGACGCAGAACCTCCTTTGTTTTGGTACGCGGGGCGTGGGACCCACGTGACCGATCGGCTCCGTTCCAAAAATACGAAAAGCATCAACCGTGAACCGGAGGGCACCCGAGCATAGAAATAGCAAGAAAGAAAGGAAAAAAAGCAAAAAAACCGCACGTAAAATCTAAAAAAACGCAAACGGACAACGAAAAAGGGGGGTGCAACACGAGGACTTCCCAGGGGGTCACCCATCCTAGTACTACTCTCGCCCAAGCACGTTTAACTGCGGAGTTCTGATGGGATCCGGTGCATTAGTGCTGGTATGATCGCACCCGAAATAGTATCCATGTTTATTGTTTTTATGTGTTACAAGACGCAGAACCTCCTTTGTTTTGGTACGCGGGGCGTGGGACCCACGTGACCGATCGGCTCCGTTCCAAAAATACGAAAAGCATCAACCATGAACCGGAGGGCACCCGAGCATAGAAATAGCAAGAAAGAAAGGAAAAAAAGCAAAAAAAACCGCACGTAAAATCTAAAAAAACGCAAACGGACAACGAAAAAGGGGGGTGCAACACGAGGACTTCCCAGGGGGTCACCCATCCTAGTACTACTCTCGCCCAAGCACGCTTAACTGCGGAGTTCTGATGGGATCCGGTGCATTAGTGCTGGTATGATCGCACCAGAAATAGTATCCATGTTTATTGTTTTTATGTGTTACAAGACGCAGAACCTCCTTTGTTTTGGTACGCGGGGCGTGGGACCCACGTGACCGATCGGCTCCGTTCCAAAAATACGAAAAGCATCAACCGTGAACCGGAGGGCACCCGAGCATAGAAATAGCAAGAAAGAAAGGAAAAAAAGCAAAAAAACCGCACGTAAAATCTAAAAAAACGCAAACGGACAACGAAAAAGGGGGGTGCAACACGAGGACTTCCCAGGGGGTCACCCATCCTAGTACTACTCTCGCCCAAGCACGCTTAACTGCGGAGTTCTGATGGGATCCGGTGCATTAGTGCTGGTATGATCGCACCCGAAATAGTATCCATGTTTATTGTTTTTATGTATTACAAGACGCAGAACCTCCTTTGTTTTGGTACGCGGGGCGTGGGACCCACGTGACCGATCGGCTCCGTTCCAAAAATACGAAAAGCATCAACCATGAACCGGAGGGCACCCGAGCATAGAAATAGCAAGAAAGAAAGGAAAAAAAAGCAAAAAAACCGCACGTAAAATCTAAAAAAACGCAAACGGACAACGAAAAAGGGGGGTGCAACACGAGGACTTCCCAAGGGGTCACCCATCCTAGTACTACTCTCGCCCAAGCACGCTTAACTGCGGAGTTCTGATGGGATCCGGTGCATTAGTGCTGGTATGATCGCACCCGAAATAGTATCCATGTTTATTGTTTTTATGTGTTACAACACGCAGAACCTCCTTTGTTTTGGTACGCGGGGCGTGGGACCCACGTGACCGATCGGCTCCGTTCCAAAAATACGAAAAGCATCAACCGTGAACCGGAGGGCACCCGAGCATAGAAATAGCAAGAAAGAAAGGAAAAAAAGCAAAAAAACCGCACGTAAAATCTAAAAAAACGCAAACGGACAACGAAAAAGGGGGGTGCAACACGAGGACTTCCCAAGGGGTCACCCATCCTAGTACTACTCTCGCCCAAGCACGCTTAACTGCAGAGTTCTAATGGGATCCGGTGCATTAGTGCTGGTATGATCGCACCCGAAATAGTATCCATGTTTATTGTTTTTATGTGTTACAAGACGCAGAACCTCCTTTGTTTTGGTACGCGGGGCGTGGGACCCACGTGACCGATCGGCTCCGTTCCAAAAATACGAAAAGCATCAACCATGAACCGGAGGGCACCCGAGCATAGAAATAGCAAGAAAGAAAGGAAAAAAAGCAAAAAAAACCGCACGTAAAATCTAAAAAAACGCAAACGGACAACGAAAAAGGGGGGTGCAACACGAGGACTTCCCAAGGGGTCACCCATCCTAGTACTACTCTCGCCCAAGCACGCTTAACTGCGGAGTTCTGATGGGATCCGGTGCATTAGTGCTGGTATGATCGCACCCGAAATACTATCCATGTTTATTGTTTTTATGTGTTACAAGACGCAGAACCTCCTTTGTTTTGGTACGCGGGGCGTGGGACCCACGTGACCGATCGGCTCCGTTCCAAAAATACGAAAAGCATCAACCGTGAACCGGAGGGCACCCGAGCATAGAAATAGCAAGAAAGAAAGGAAAAAAAGCAAAAAAAACCGCACGTAAAATCTAAAAAAACGCAAACGGACAACGAAAAAGGGGGGGTGCAACACGAGGACTTCCCAGGGGGGTCACCCATCCTAGTACTACTCTCGCCCAAGCACGCTTAACTGCGGAGTTCTGATGGGATCCGGTGCATTAGTGCTGGTATGATCGCACCCGAAATAGTATCCATGTTTATTGTTTTTATGTGTTACAAGACGCAGAACCTCCTTTGTTTTGGTACGCGGGGCGTGGGACCCACGTGACCGATCGGCTCCGTTCCAAAAATACGAAAAGCATCAACCATGAACCGGAGGGCACCCGAGCATAGAAATAGCAAGAAAGAAAGTAAAAAAAAAAAGCAAAAAAACCGCACGTAAAATCTAAAAAAACGTAAACGGACAACGAAAAAGGGGGGTGCAACACGAGGACTTCCCAGGGGGTCACCCATCCTAGTACTACTCTCGCCCAAGCACGCTTAACTGCGGAGTTCTGATGGGATCCGGTGCATTAGTGCTGGTATGATCGCACCCGAAATAGTATCCATGTTTATTGTTTTTATGTGTTACAAGACGCAGAACCTCCTTTGTTTTGGTACGCGGGGCGTGGGACCCACGTGACCGATCGGCTCCGTTCTAAAAATACGAAAAGCATCAACCATGAACCGGAGGGCACCCGAGCATAGAAATAGCAAGAAAGAAAGGAAAAAAAGCAAAAAAACCGCACGTAAAATCTAAAAAAACGCAAACGGACAACGAAAAAGGGGGGTGCAACACGAGGACTTCCCAGGGGGTCACCCACATCCTAGTACTACTCTCGCCCAAGCACGCTTAACTGCGGAGTTCTGATGGGATCCGGTGCATTAGTGCTGGTATGATCGCACCCGAAATAGTATCCATGTTTATTGTTTTTATGTGTTACAAGACGCAGAACCTCCTTTGTTTTGGTACGCGGGGCGTGGGACCCACGTGACCGATCGGCTCCGTTCCAAAAATACGAAAAGCATCAACCATGAACCGGAGGGCACCCGAGCATAGAAATAGCAAGAAAGAAAGGAAAAAAAGCAAAAAAACCGCACGTAAAATCTAAAAAAACGCAAACGGACAACGAAAAAGGGGGGTGCAACACGAGGACTTCCCAGGGGGTCACCCATCCTAGTACTACTCTCGCCCAAGCACGCTTAACTGCGGAGTTCTGATGGGATCCGGTGCATTAGTGCTGGTATGATCGCACCCGAAATAGTATCCATGTTTATTGTTTTTATGTGTTACAAGACGCAGAACCTCCTTTGTTTTGGTACGCGGGGCGTGGGACCCACGTGACCGATCGGCTCCGTTCCAAAAATACGAAAAGCATCAACCGTGAACCGGAGGGCACCCGAGCATAGAAATAGCAAGAAAGAAAGGAAAAAAAAGCAAAAAAACCGCACGTAAAATCTAAAAAAACGCAAACGGACAACGAAAAAGGGGGGTGCAACACGAGGACTTCCCAAGGGGTCACCCATCCTAGTACTACTCTCGCCCAAGCACGCTTAACTGCGGAGTTCTGATGGGATCCGGTGCATTAGTGCTGGTATGATCGCACCCGAAATAGTATCCATGTTTATTGTTTTTATGTGTTACAAGACGCAGAACCTCCTTTGTTTTGGTACGCGGGGCGTGGGACCCACGTGACCGATCGGCTCCGTTCCAAAAATACGAAAAGCATCAACCATGAACCGGAGGGCACCCGAGCATAGAAATAGCAAGAAAGAAAGGAAAAAAAGCAAAAAAAACCGCACGTAAAATCTAAAAAAACGCAAACGGACAACGAAAAAGGGGGGTGCAACACGAGGACTTCCCAGGGGGTCACCCATCCTAGTACTACTCTCGCCCAAGCACGCTTAACTGCGGAGTTCTGATGGGATCCGGTGCATTAGTGCTGGTATGATCGCACCAGAAATAGTATCCATGTTTATTGTTTTTATGTGTTACAAGACGCAGAACCTCCTTTGTTTTGGTACGCGGGGCGTGGGACCCACGTGACCGATCGGCTCCGTTCCAAAAATACGAAAAGCATCAACCGTGAACCGGAGGGCACCCGAGCATAGAAATAGCAAGAAAGAAAGGAAAAAAAGCAAAAAAACCGCACGTAAAATCTAAAAAAACGCAAACGGACAACGAAAAAGGGGGGTGCAACACGAGGACTTCCCAGGGGGTCACCCATCCTAGTACTACTCTCGCCCAAGCACGCTTAACTGCGGAGTTCTGATGGGATCCGGTGCATTAGTGCTGGTATGATCGCACCCGAAATAGTATCCATGTTTATTGTTTTTATGTGTTACAAGACGCAGAACCTCCTTTGTTTTGGTACGCGGGGCGTGGGACCCACGTGACCGATCGGCTCCGTTCCAAAAATACGAAAAGCATCAACCGTGAACCGGAGGGCACCCGAGCATAGAAATAGCAAGAAAGAAAGGAAAAAAAGCAAAAAAACCGCACGTAAAATCTAAAAAAACGCAAACGGACAACGAAAAAGGGGGGGTGCAACACGAGGACTTCCCAGGGGGTCACCCATCCTAGTACTACTCTCGCCCAAGCACGTTTAACTGCGGAGTTCTGATGGGATCCGGTGCATTAGTGCTGGTATGATCGCACCCGAAATAGTATCCATGTTTATTGTTTTTATGTGTTACAAGACGCAGAACCTCCTTTGTTTTGGTACGCGGGGCGTGGGACCCACGTGACCGATCGGCTCCGTTCCAAAAATACGAAAAGCATCAACCATGAACCGGAGGGCACCCGAGCATAGAAATAGCAAGAAAGAAAGGAAAAAAAGCAAAAAAAACCGCACGTAAAATCTAAAAAAACGCAAACGGACAACGAAAAAGGGGGGTGCAACACGAGGACTTCCCAGGGGGTCACCCATCCTAGTACTACTCTCGCCCAAGCACGCTTAACTGCGGAGTTCTGATGGGATCCGGTGCATTAGTGCTGGTATGATCGCACCAGAAATAGTATCCATGTTTATTGTTTTTATGTGTTACAAGACGCAGAACCTCCTTTGTTTTGGTACGCGGGGCGTGGGACCCACGTGACCGATCGGCTCCGTTCCAAAAATACGAAAAGCATCAACCGTGAACCGGAGGGCACCCGAGCATAGAAATAGCAAGAAAGAAAGGAAAAAAAGCAAAAAAACCGCACGTAAAATCTAAAAAAAACGCAAACGGACAACGAAAAAGGGGGGTGCAACACGAGGACTTCCCAGGGGGTCACCCATCCTAGTACTACTCTCGCCCAAGCACGCTTAACTGCGGAGTTCTGATGGGATCCGGTGCATTAGTGCTGGTATGATCGCACCCGAAATAGTATCCATGTTTATTGTTTTTATGTATTACAAGACGCAGAACCTCCTTTGTTTTGGTACGCGGGGCGTGGGACCCACGTGACCGATCGGCTCCGTTCCAAAAATACGAAAAGCATCAACCATGAACCGGAGGGCACCCGAGCATAGAAATAGCAAGAAAGAAAGGAAAAAAAAGCAAAAAAACCGCACGTAAAATCTAAAAAAACGCAAACGGACAACGAAAAAGGGGGGTGCAACACGAGGACTTCCCAAGGGGTCACCTATCCTAGTACTACTCTCGCCCAAGCACGCTTAACTGCGGAGTTCTGATGGGATCCGGTGCATTAGTGCTGGTATGATCGCACCCGAAATAGTATCCATGTTTATTGTTTTTATGTGTTACAACACGCAGAACCTCCTTTGTTTTGGTACGCGGGGCGTGGGACCCACGTGACCGATCGGCTCCGTTCCAAAAATACGAAAAGCATCAACCGTGAACCGGAGGGCACCCGAGCATAGAAATAGCAAGAAAGAAAGGAAAAAAAGCAAAAAAACCGCACGTAAAATCTAAAAAAACGCAAACGGACAACGAAAAAGGGGGGTGCAACACGAGGACTTCCCAAGGGGTCACCCATCCTAGTACTACTCTCGCCCAAGCACGCTTAACTGCAGAGTTCTAATGGGATCCGGTGCATTAGTGCTGGTATGATCGCACCCGAAATAGTATCCATGTTTATTGTTTTTATGTGTTACAAGACGCAGAACCTCCTTTGTTTTGGTACGCGGGGCGTGGGACCCACGTGACCGATCGGCTCCGTTCCAAAAATACGAAAAGCATCAACCATGAACCGGAGGGCACCCGAGCATAGAAATAGCAAGAAAGAAAGGAAAAAAAGCAAAAAAAACCGCACGTAAAATCTAAAAAAACGCAAACGGACAACGAAAAAGGGGGGTGCAACACGAGGACTTCCCAAGGGGTCACCCATCCTAGTACTACTCTCGCCCAAGCACGCTTAACTGCGGAGTTCTGATGGGATCCGGTGCATTAGTGCTGGTATGATCGCACCCGAAATACTATCCATGTTTATTGTTTTTATGTGTTACAAGACGCAGAACCTCCTTTGTTTTGGTACGCGGGGCGTGGGACCCACGTGACCGATCGGCTCCGTTCCAAAAATACGAAAAGCATCAACCGTGAACCGGAGGGCACCCGAGCATAGAAATAGCAAGAAAGAAAGGAAAAAAAGCAAAAAAAACCGCACGTAAAATCTAAAAAAACGCAAACGGACAACGAAAAAGGGGGGGTGCAACACGAGGACTTCCCAGGGGGGTCACCCATCCTAGTACTACTCTCGCCCAAGCACGCTTAACTGCGGAGTTCTGATGGGATCCGGTGCATTAGTGCTGGTATGATCGCACCCGAAATAGTATCCATGTTTATTGTTTTTATGTGTTACAAGACGCAGAACCTCCTTTGTTTTGGTACGCGGGGCGTGGGACCCACGTGACCGATCGGCTCCGTTCCAAAAATACGAAAAGCATCAACCATGAACCGGAGGGCACCCGAGCATAGAAATAGCAAGAAAGAAAGTAAAAAAAAAAAGCAAAAAAACCGCACGTAAAATCTAAAAAAACGTAAACGGACAACGAAAAAGGGGGGTGCAACACGAGGACTTCCCAGGGGGTCACCCATCCTAGTACTACTCTCGCCCAAGCACGCTTAACTGCGGAGTTCTGATGGGATCCGGTGCATTAGTGCTGGTATGATCGCACCCGAAATAGTATCCATGTTTATTGTTTTTATGTGTTACAAGACGCAGAACCTACTTTGTTTTGGTACGCGGGGCGTGGGACCCACGTGACCGATCGGCTCCGTTCTAAAAATACGAAAAGCATCAACCATGAACCGGAGGGCACCCGAGCATAGAAATAGCAAGAAAGAAAGGAAAAAAAGCAAAAAAACCGCACGTAAAATCTAAAAAAACGCAAACGGACAACGAAAAAGGGGGGTGCAACACGAGGACTTCCCAGGGGGTCACCCACATCCTAGTACTACTCTCGCCCAAGCACGCTTAACTGCGGAGTTCTGATGGGATCCGGTGCATTAGTGCTGGTATGATCGCACCCGAAATAGTATCCATGTTTATTGTTTTTATGTGTTACAAGACGCAGAACCTCCTTTGTTTTGGTACGCGGGGCGTGGGACCCACGTGACCGATCGGCTCCGTTCCAAAAATACGAAAAGCATCAACCATGAACCGGAGGGCACCCGAGCATAGAAATAGCAAGAAAGAAAGGAAAAAAAGCAAAAAAACCGCACGTAAAATCTAAAAAAACGCAAACGGACAACGAAAAAGGGGGGTGCAACACGAGGACTTCCCAGGGGGTCACCCATCCTAGTACTACTCTCGCCCAAGCACGCTTAACTGCGGAGTTCTGATGGGATCCGGTGCATTAGTGCTGGTATGATCGCACCCGAAATAGTATCCATGTTTATTGTTTTTATGTGTTACAAGACGCAGAACCTCCTTTGTTTTGGTACGCGGGGCGTGGGACCCACGTGACCGATCGGCTCCGTTCCAAAAATACGAAAAGCATCAACCGTGAACCGGAGGGCACCCGAGCATAGAAATAGCAAGAAAGAAAGGAAAAAAAAGCAAAAAAACCGCACGTAAAATCTAAAAAAACGCAAACGGACAACGAAAAAGGGGGGTGCAACACGAGGACTTCCCAAGGGGTCACCCATCCTAGTACTACTCTCGCCCAAGCACGCTTAACTGCGGAGTTCTGATGGGATCCGGTGCATTAGTGCTGGTATGATCGCACCCGAAATAGTATCCATGTTTATTGTTTTTATGTGTTACAAGACGCAGAACCTCCTTTGTTTTGGTACGCGGGGCGTGGGACCCACGTGACCGATCGGCTCCGTTCCAAAAATACGAAAAGCATCAACCATGAACCGGAGGGCACCCGAGCATAGAAATAGCAAGAAAGAAAGGAAAAAAAGCAAAAAAAACCGCACGTAAAATCTAAAAAAACGCAAACGGACAACGAAAAAGGGGGGTGCAACACGAGGACTTCCCAGGGGGTCACCCATCCTAGTACTACTCTCGCCCAAGCACGCTTAACTGCGGAGTTCTGATGGGATCCGGTGCATTAGTGCTGGTATGATCGCACCAGAAATAGTATCCATGTTTATTGTTTTTATGTGTTACAAGACGCAGAACCTCCTTTGTTTTGGTACGCGGGGCGTGGGACCCACGTGACCGATCGGCTCCGTTCCAAAAATACGAAAAGCATCAACCGTGAACCGGAGGGCACCCGAGCATAGAAATAGCAAGAAAGAAAGGAAAAAAAAGCAAAAAAACCGCACGTAAAATCTAAAAAAACGCAAACGGACAACGAAAAAGGGGGGTGCAACACGAGGACTTCCCAGGGGGTCACCCATCCTAGTACTACTCTCGCCCAAGCACGCTTAACTGCGGAGTTCTGATGGGATCCGGTGCATTAGTGCTGGTATGATCGCACCCGAAATAGTATCCATGTTTATTGTTTTTATGTGTTACAAGACGCAGAACCTCCTTTGTTTTGGTACGCGGGGCGTGGGACCCACGTGACCGATCGGCTCCGTTCCAAAAATACGAAAAGCATCAACCATGAACCGGAGGGCACCCGAGCATAGAAATAGCAAGAAAGAAAGGAAAAAAAGCAAAAAAACCGCACGTAAAATCTAAAAAAACGCAAACGGACAACGAAAAAGGGGGGTGCAACACGAGGACTTCCCAGGGGGTCACCCATCCTAGTACTACTCTTGCCCAAGCACGCTTAACTGCGGAGTTCTGATGGGATACGGTGCATTAGTGCTGGTATGATCGCACCCGAAATACTATCCATGTTTATTGTTTTTATGTGTTACAAGACGCAGAACCTCCTTTGTTTTGGTACGCGGGGCGTGGGACCCACGTGACCGATCGGCTCCGTTCCAAAAATACGAAAAGCATCAACCATGAACCGGAGGGCACCCGAGCATAGAAATAACAAGAAAGAAAGGAAAAAAAGCAAAAAAAACCGCACGTAAAATCTAAAAAAACGCAAACGGACAACGAAAAAGGGGGGGTGCAACACGAGGACTTCCCAGGTGGTCACCCATCCTAGTACTACTCTCGCCCAAGCACGCTTAACTGCGGAGTTCTGATGGGATCCGGTGCATTAGTGCTGGTATGATCGCACCCGAAATAGTATCCATGTTTATTGTTTTTATGTGTTACAAGACGCAGAACCTCCTTTGTTTTGGTACGCGGGGCGTGGGACCCACATGACCGATCGGCTCCGTTCCAAAAATACGAAAAGCATCAACCATGAACCGGAGGGCACCCGAGCATAGAAATAGCAAGAAAGAAAGGAAAAAAAGCAAAAAAAACCGCACGTAAAATCTAAAAAAACGCAAACGGACAACGAAAAAGGGGGGTGCAACACGAGGACTTCCCAGGGGGTCACCCATCCTAGTACTACTCTCGCCCAAGCACGCTTAACTGCGGAGTTCTGATTGGATCCGGTGCATTAGTGCTGGTATGATCGCACCCGAAATAGTATCCATGTTTATTGTTTTTATGTGTTACAAGACGCAGAACCTCCTTTGTTTTGGTACGCGGGGCGTGGGACCCACGTGACCGATCGGCTCCGTTCCAAAAATACGAAAAGCATCAACCATGAACCGGAGGGCACCCGAGCATAGAAATAGCAAGAAAGAAAGGAAAAAAAGCAAAAAAACCGCACGTAAAATCTAAAAAAACGCAAACGGACAACAAAAAGGGGGTGCAACACGAGGACTTCCCAGGGGGTCACCCATCCTAGTACTACTCTCGCCCAAGCACGCTTAACTGCGGAGTTCTGATGGGATCCGGTGCATTAGTGCTGGTATGATCGCACCCGAAATAGTATCCATGTTTATTGTTTTTATGTGTTACAAGACGCAGAACCTCCTTTGTTTTGGTACGCGGGGCGTGGGACCCACGTGACCGATCGGCTCCGTTCCAAAAATACGAAAAGCATCAACCGTGAACCGGAGGGCACCCGAGCATAGAAATAGCAAGAAAGAAAGGAAAAAAAGCAAAAAAACCGCACGTAAAATCTAAAAAAACGCAAACGGACAACGAAAAAGGGGGGTGCAACACGAGGACTTCCCAGGGGGTCACCCATCCTAGTACTACTCTCGCCCAAGCACGCTTAACTGCGGAGTTCTGATGGGATCCGGTGCATTAGTGCTGGTATGATCGCACCCGAAATAGTATCCATGTTTATTGTTTTTATGTGTTACAAGACGCAGAACCTCCTTTGTTTTGGTACGCGGGGCGTGGGACCCACGTGACCGATCGGCTCCGTTCCAAAAATACGAAAAGCATCAACCATGAACCGGAGGGCACCCGAGCATAGAAATAGCAAGAAAGAAAGTAAAAAAAAAGCAAAAAAACCGCACGTAAAATCTAAAAAAACGCAAACGGACAACGAAAAAGGGGGGTGCAACACGAGGACTTCCCAGGGGGTCACCCATCCTAGTACTACTCTCGCCCAAGCACGCTTAACTGCGGAGTTCTGATGGGATCCGGTGCATTAGTGCTGGTATGATCGCACCCGAAATAGTATCCATGTTTATTGTTTTTATGTGTTACAAGACGCAGAACCTCCTTTGTTTTGGTACGCGGGGCGTGGGACCCACGTGACCGATCGGCTCCGTTCCAAAAATACGAAAAGCATCAACCGTGAACCGGAGGGCACCCGAGCATAGAAATAGCAAGAAAGAAAGGAAAAAAAGCAAAAAAACCGCACGTAAAATCTAAAAAACGCAAACGGACAACGAAAAAGGGGGGTGCAACACGAGGACTTCCCAGGGGGTCACCCATCCTAGTACTACTCTCGCCCAAGCACGCTTAACTGCGGAGTTCTGATGGGATCCGGTGCATTAGTGCTGGTATGATCGCACCCGAAATAGTATCCATGTTTATTGTTTTTATGTGTTACAAGACGCAGAACCTCCTTTGTTTTGGTACGCGGGGCGTGGGACCCACGTGACCGATCGGCTCCGTTCCAAAAATACGAAAAGCATCAACCATGAACCGGAGGGCACCCGAGCATAGAAATAGCAAGAAAGAAAGGAAAAAAAGCAAAAAAACCGCACGTAAAATCTAAAAAAACGCAAACGGACAACGAAAAAGGGGGGTGCAACACGAGGACTTCCCAGGGGGTCACCCATCCTAGTACTACTCTCGCCCAAGCACGCTTAACTGCGGAGTTCTGATGGGATCCGGTGCATTAGTGCTGGTATGATCGCACCCGAAATAGTATCCATGTTTATTGTTTTTATGTGTTACAAGACGCAGAACCTCCTTTGTTTTGGTACGCGGGGCGTGGGACCCACGTGACCGATCGCCTCCGTTCCAAAAATACGAAAAGCATCAACCATGAACCGGAGGGCACCCGAGCATAGAAATAGCAAGAAAGAAAGGAAAAAAAGCAAAAAAACCGCACGTAAAATCTAAAAAAACGCAAACGGACAACGAAAAAGGGGGGTGCAACACGAGGACTTCCCAAGGGGTCACCCATCCTAGTACTACTCTCGCCCAAGCACGCTTAACTGCGGAGTTCTGATGGGATCCGGTGCATTAGTGCTGGTATGATCGCACCCGAAATAGTATCCATGTTTATTGTTTTTATGTCTTACAAGACGCAGAACGTCGTTTGCTTTCGTACGCGAGGCGTGGGACCCACATGAGGGATCGGCTCCGTTCGGGAAACACGAAAACAATCAACGATGAACCGGATGCCGCCCGAGCATAGACATAGCAAGAAAGAAAAAAAAAACGCACCTAAAACCTAAAAAAACGCAAACGGGCAACGAAAAAGGGGGTGCAACACGAGGACTTCCCAGGGGGTCACCCATCCTAGTACTACTCTCGCCCAAGCACGCTTAACTGCGGAGTTCTGATGGGATCCGGTGCATTAGTGCTGGTATGATCGCACCCGAAATACTATCCATGCTTATTGTTTTTATGTCTTACAAGACGCAGAACGTCGTTTGCTTTCGTACGCGAGGCGTGGGACCCACATGAGGGATCGGCTCCGTTCGGGAAACACGAAAACAATCAACGATGAACCGGATGCCGCCCGAGCATAGACATAGCAAGAAAGAAAAAAAAAACGCACCTAAAACCTAAAAAAACGCAAACGGGCAACGAAAAAGGGGGTGCAACACGAGGACTTCCCAGGGGGTCACCCATCCTAGTACTACTCTCGCCCAAGCACGCTTAACTGCGGAGTTCTGATGGGATCCGGTGCATTAGTGCTGGTATGATCGCACCCGAAATACTATCCATGTTTATTGTTTTTATGTGTTAGAAGACGCAGAACCTCCTTTGTTTTGGTACGCGGGGCGTAGGACCCACGTGACCGATCGGCTCCGTTCCAAAAATACGAAAAGCATCAACCATGAACCGGAGGGCACCCGAGCATAGAAATAGCAAGAAAGAAAGGAAAAAAAGCAAAAAAAAACCGCACGTAAAATCTAAAAAAACGCAAACGGACAACGAAAAAGGGGGGGTGCAACACGAGGACTTCCCAGGGGGTCACCCATCCTAGTACTACTCTCGCCCAAGCACGCTTAACTGCGGAGTTCTGATGGGATCCGGTGCATTAGTTCTGGTATGATCGCACCCGAAATACTGTCCATGTTTATTGTTTTTATGTGTTACAAGACGCAGAACCTCCTTTGTTTTGGTACGCGGGGCGTGTGACCCACGTGACCGATCGGCTCCGTTCCAAAAATACAAAAAGCATCAACCAAGTACCGGAGGGCACCCGAGCATAGAAATAGCAAGAAAGAAAGGAAAAAAAGCAAAAAAAAACCGCACGTAAAATCTAAAAAAACGCAAACGGACAACGAAAAACGGGGGTGCAACACGAGGACTTCCCAGGGGGTCACCCATCCTAGTACTACTCTCGCCCAAGCACGCTTAACTGCGGAGTTCTGATGGGATCCGGTGCATTAGTGCTGGTATGATCGCACCCGAAATACTATCCATGTTTATTGTTTTTATGTGTTACAAGATGCAGAACCTCCTTTGTTTTGGTACGCGGGGCGTGGGACCCACGTGACCGATCGGCTCCGTTCCAAAAATACGAAAAGCATCAACCATGAACCGGAGGGCACCCGAGCATAGAAATAGCAAGAAAGAAAGGAAAAAAAAAAGCAAAAAAAACCGCACGTAAAATCTAAAAAAACGCAAACGGACAACGAAAAAGGGGGGGTGCAACACGAGGACTTCCCAGGGGGTCACCCATCCTAGTACTACTCTCGCCCAAGCACGCTTAACTGCGGAGTTCTGATGGGATCCGGTGCATTAGTGCTGGTATGATCGCACCCGAAATACAATCCATGTTTATTGTTTTTATGTGTTACAAGACGCAGAACCTCCTTTGTTTTGGTACGCGGGGCGTGGGACCCACGTGACCGATCGACTCCGTTCCAAAAATACGAAAAGCATCAACCATGAACCGGAGGGCACCCGAGCATAGAAATAGCAAGAAAGAAAGGAAAAAAAAAGCAAAAAAAACCGCACGTAAAATCTAAAAAAAACGCAAACGGACAACGAAAAAGGGGGGTGCAACACGAGGACTTGCCAGGGGGTCACCCATCCTAGTACTACTCTCGCGCAAGCACGCTTCACTGTGGAGTTCTGATGGGATCCGGTGCATTAGTGCTGGTATGATCGCACCCGAAATACTATCCATGTTTATTGTTTTTATGTGTTACAAGACGCAGAACCTCCTTTGTTTTGGTACGCGGGGCGTGGGACCCACGTGACCGATCGGCTCCGTTCCAAAAATACGAAAAGCATCAACCATGAACCGGAGGGCACCCGAGCATAGAAATAGCAAGAAAGAAAGGAAAAAAAGCAAAAAAACCGCACGTAAAATCTAAAAAAACGCAAACGGACAACGAAAAAGGGGGGGTGCAACACGAGGACTTCCCAGGGGTTCACCCATCCTAGTACTACTCTGGCCCAAGCACGCTTAACTGCGGAGTTCTGATGGGATCCGGTGCATTAGTGCTGGTATGATCGCACCCGAAATACTATCCATGTTTATTGTTTTTATGTGTTACAAGACGCAGAACCTCCTTTGTTTTGGTACGCGGGGCGTGGGACCCACGTGACCGATCGGCTCCGTTCCAAAAATACGAAAAGCATCAACCATGAACCGGAGGGCACCCGAGCATAGAAATAGCAAGAAAGAAAGGAAAAAAAAAGCAAAAAAAACTGCACGTAAAATCTAAAAAAACGCAAACGGACAACGAAAAAGGAGGGGTGCAACACGAGGACTTGCCAGGGG
Source organism: Lactuca sativa (assembly GCF_002870075.4). Lineage (NCBI taxonomy): Eukaryota > Viridiplantae > Streptophyta > Magnoliopsida > Asterales > Asteraceae > Lactuca > Lactuca sativa. The sequence goes on from NC_056623.2 coordinate 196,881,253, forward strand.
GTCACCCATCCTAGTACTACTCTCGCCCAAGCACGCTTCACTGCGGAGTTCTGATGGGATCCGGTGCATTAGTGTTGGTATGATCGCACCCGAAATACTATCCATGTTTATTGTTTTTATGTGTTACATGAGGCAGAACCTCCTTTGTTTTGGTACGCGGGGCGTGGGACCCACGTGACCGATCGGCTCCGTTCCAAAAATACGAAAAGCATCAACCATGAACCGGAGGGCACCCGAGCATAGAAATAGCAAGAAAGAAAGGAAAAAAAGCAAAAAAAAACCGCACGTAAAATCTAAAAAAACGCAAACGGACAACGAAAAAAGGGGGTGCAACACGAGGACTTCCCAGGGGGTCACCCATCCTAGTACTACTCTCGCCCAAGCACGCTTAACTGCGGAGTTCTGATGGGATCCGGTGCATTAGTGCTGGTATGATCGCACCCGAAATAGTATCCATGTTTATTGTTTTTATGTGTTACAAGACGCAGAACCTCCTTTGTTTTGGTACGCGGGGCGTGGGACCCACGTGACCGATCGGCTCCGTTCCAAAAATACGAAAAGCATCAACCATGAACCGGAGGGCACCCGAGCATAGAAATAGCAAGAAAGAAAGGAAAAAAAGCAAAAAAAAACCGCACGTAAAATCTAAAAAAACGCAAACGGACAACGAAAAAAGGGGGTGCAACACGAGGACTTCCCAGGGGGTCACCCATCCTAGTACTACTCTCGCCCAAGCACGCTTAACTGCGGAGTTCTGATGGGATCCGGTGCATTAGTGCTGGTATGATCGCACCCGAAATACTATCCATGTTTATTGTTTTTATGTGTTACAAGACGCAGAACCTCCTTTGTTTTGGTACGCGGGGCGTGGGACCCACGTGACCGATCGGCTCCGTTCCAAAAATACGAAAAGCATCAACCATGAACCGGAGGGCACCCGAGCATAGAAATAGCAAGAAAGAAAGGAAAAAAAGCAAAAAAAACCGCACGTAAAATCTAAAAAAACGCAAACGGACAACGAAAAAGGGGGGGTGCAACACGAGGACTTCCCAGGGGTTCACCCATCCTAGTACTACTCTGGCCCAAGCACGCTTAACTGCGGAGTTCTGATGGGATCCGGTGCATTAGTGCTAGTATGATCGCACCCGAAATACTATCCATGTTTATTGTTTTTATGTGTTACAAGACGCAGAACCTCCTTTGTTTTGGTACGCGGGGCGTGGGACCCACGTGACCGATTGGCTCCGTTCCAAAAATACGAAAACCATCAACCATGAACCGGAGGGCACCCGAGCATAGAAATAGCAAGAAAGAAAGGAAAAAAAGCAAAAAAAAAAAACCGCACGTAAAATCTAAAAAAACGCAAACGGACAACGAAAAAGGGGGGTGCAACACGAGGACTTCCCAGGGGGTCACCCATCCTAGTACTACTCTCGCCCAAGCACGCTTAACTGCGGAGTTCTGATGGGATCCGGTGCATTACTGCTGGTATGATCGCACCCGAAATTCTATCCATGTTTATTGTTTTTATGTGTTACAAGACGCAGAACCTCCTTTGTTTTGGTACGCGGGGCGTGGGACCCACGTGACCGATCGGCTCCGTTCCAAAAATACGAAAAGCATCAACCGTGAACCGGAGGGCACCCGAGCATAGAAATAGCAAGAAAGAAAGGAAAAAAAGCAAAAAAACCGCACGTAAAATCTAAAAAAACGCAAACGGACAACGAAAAAGGGGGGTGCAACACGAGGACTTCCCAGGGGGTCACCGATCCTAGTACTACTCTCGCCCAAGCACGCTTAACTGCGGAGTTCTGATGGGATCCGGTGCACTAGTGCTGGTATGATCGCACCCGAAATAGTATCCATGTTTATTGTTTTTATGTGTTACAAGACGCAGAACCTCCTTTGTTTTGGTACGCGGGGCGTGGGACCCACGTGACCGATCGGCTCCGTTCCAAAAATACGAAAAACATCAACCGTGAACCGGAGGGCACCCGAGCATAGAAATAGCAAGAAAGAAAGGAAAAAAAGCAAAAAAAACCGCACGTAAAATCTAAAAAAATGCAAACGGACAACGAAAAAGGGGGGGTGCAACACGAGGACTTCCCAGGGGGTCACCCATCCTAGTACTACTCTCGCCCAAGCACGCTTAACTGCGGAGTTCTGATGGGATCCGGTGCATTAGTGCTGGTATGATCGCACCCGAAATACTATCCATGTTTATTGTTTTTATGTGTTACAAGACGCAGAACCTCCTTTGTTTTGGTACGCGGGGCGTGGCACCCACGTGACCGATTGGCTCCGTTCCAAAAATACGAAAATCATCAACCATGAACCGGAGGGCACCCGAGCATAGAAATAGCAAGAAAGAAAGGAAAAAAAAAGCAAAAAAAACCGCACGTAAAATCTAAAAAAACGCAAACGGACAACGAAAAAGGGGGGGTGCAACACGAGGACTTGCCAGGGGGTCACCCATCCTAGTACTACTCTCGCCCAAGCACGCTTCACTGCGGAGTTCTGATGGGATCCGGTGCATTAGTGCTGGTATGATCGCACCCGAAATACTATCCATGTTTATTGTTTTTATGTGTTACAAGACGCAGAACCTCCTTTGTTTTGGTACGCGGGGCGTGGGACCCACGTGACCGATCGGCTCCGTTCCAAAAATACGAAAAGCATCAACCATGAACCGGAGGGCACCTGAGCATAGAAATAGCAAGAAAGAAAGGAAAAAAAAAGCAAAAAAAACCGCAAGTAAAATCTAAAAAAACGCAAACGGACAACGAAAAAGGGGGGGTGCAACACGAGGACTTCCCAGGGGGTCACCCATCCTAGTACTACTCTCGCCCAAGCACGCTTAACTGCGGAGTTCTGATGGGATCCGGTGCATTAGTGCTGGTATGATCGCACCCGAAATACTATCCATGTTTATTGTTTTTATGTGTTACAAGACGCAGAACCTCCTTTGTTTTGGTACGCGGGGCGTGGGACCCACGTGACCGATCGGCTCCGTTCCAAAAATACGAAAAGCATCAACCATGAACCGGAGGGCACCCGAGCATAGAAATAGCAAGAAAGAAAGGAAAAAAAGCAAAAAAACCGCACGTAAAATCTAAAAAAACGCAAACGGACAACGAAAAAGGGGGGGTGCAACACGAGGACTTCCCACGGGGTCACCCATCCTAGTACTACTCTCGCCCAAGCACGCTTAACTGCGGAGTTCTGATGGGATCCGGTGCATTAGTGCTGGTATGATCGCACCCGAAATACTATCCATGTTTATTGTTTTTATGTGTTACAAGACGCAGAACCTCCTTTGTTTTGGTACGCGGGGCGTGGGACCCACGTGACCGATCGGCTCCGTTCCAAAAATACGAAAAGCATCAACCATGAACCGGAGGGCACCCGAGCATAGAAATAGCAAGAAAGAAAGGAAAAAAAAAAGCAAAAAAAACCGCACGTAAAATCTAAAAAAACGCAAACGGACAACGAAAAAGGGGGGGTGCAACACGAGGACTTGCCAGGGGGTCACCCATCCTAGTACTACTCTCGCCCAAGCACGCTTCACTGCGGAGTTCTGATGGGATCCGGTGCATTAGTGCTGGTATGATCGCACCCGAAATACTATCCATGTTTATTGTTTTTATGTGTTACAAGACGCAGAACCTCCTTTGTTTTGGTACGCGGGGCGTGGGACCCACGTGACCGATCGACTCCGTTCCAAAAATACGAAAAGCATCAACCATGTACCGGAGGGCACCCGAGCATAGAAATAGCAAGAAAGAAAGGAAAAAAAGCAAAAAAACCGCACGTAAAATCTAAAAAAAACGCAAACGGACAACGAAAAAGGGGGGTGCAACACGAGGACTTGCCAGGGGGTCACCCATCCTAGTACTACTCTCGCGCAAGCACGCTTCACTGTGGAGTTCTGATGGGATCCGGTGCATTAGTGCTGGTATGATCGCACCCGAAATACTATCCATGTTTATTGTTTTTATGTGTTACAAGACGCAGAACCTCCTTTGTTTTGGTACGCGGGGCGTGGGACCCACGTGACCGATCGGCTCCGTTCCAAAAATACGAAAAGCATCAACCATGAACCGGAGGGCACCCGAGCATAGAAATAGCAAGAAAGAAAGGAAAAAAAGCAGAAAAAACCGCACGTAAAATCTAAAAAAACGCAAACGGACAACGAAAAAGATGGGGTGCAACACGAGGACTTCCCAGGGGTTCACCCATCCTAGTACTACTCTGGCCCAAGCACGCTTAACTGCGGAGTTCTGATGGGATCCGGTGCATTAGTGCTGGTATGATCGCACCCGAAATACTATCCATGTTTATTGTTTTTATGTGTTACAAGACGCAGAACTTCCTTTGTTTTGGTACGCGGGGCGTGGGACCCACGTGACCGATCGGCTCCGTTCCAAAAATACGAAAAGCATCAACCATGAACCGGAGGGCACCCGAGCATAGAAATAGCAAGAAAGAAAGGAAAAAAAGCAAAAAAAAACCGCACGTAAAATCTAAAAAAACGCAAACGGACAACGAAAAAGGGGGGGTGCAACACGAGGACTTCCCAGGGGGTCACCCATCCTAGTACTACTCTCGCCCAAGCACGCTTAACTGCGGAGTTCTGATGGGATCCGGTGCATTAGTGCTGGTATGATCGCACCCGAAATACTATCCATGTTTATTGTTTTTATGTGTTACAAGACGCAGAACCTCCTTTGTTTTGGTACGCGGGGCGTGGGACCCACGTGACCGATCGGCTCCGTTCCAAAAATACGAAAAGCATCAACCATGAACCGGAGGGCACCCGAGCATAGAAATAGCAAGAAAGAAAGGAAAAAAAGCAAAAAAAACCGCTCGTAAAATCTAAAAAAACGCAAACGGACAACGAAAAAGGGGGGGTGCAACACGAGGACTTCCCACGGGGTCACCCATCCTAGTACTACTCTCGCCCAAGCACGCTTAACTGCGGAGTTCTGATGGGATCCGGTGCATTAGTGCTGGTATGATCGCACCCGAAATACTATCCATGTTTATTGTTTTTATATGTTACAAGACGCAGAACCTCCTTTGTTTTGGTACGCGGGGCGTGGGACCCACGTGACCGATCGGCTCCGTTCCAAAAATACGAAAAGCATCAACCATGAACCGGAGGGCACCCGAGCATAGAAATAGCAAGAAAGAAAGGAAAAAAAAAAGCAAAAAAAACCGCACGTAAAATCTAAAAAAACGCAAACGGACAACGAAAAAGGGGGGGTGCAACACGAGGACTTGCCAGGGGGTCACCCATCCTAGTACTACTCTCGTCCAAGCACGCTTCACTGCGGAGTTCTGATGGGATCCGGTGCATTAGTGCTGGTATGATCGCACCCGAAATACTATCCATGTTTATTGTTTTTATGTGTTACAAGACGCAGAACCTCCTTTGTTTTGGTACGCGGGGCGTGGGACCCACGTGACCGATCGGCTCCGTTCCAAAAATACGAAAAGCATCAACCATGAACCGGAGGGCACCCGAGCATAGAAATAGCAAGAAAGAAAGGAAAAAAAGCAAAAAAACCGCACGTAAAATCTAAAAAAAACGCAAACGGACAACGAAAAAGGGGGGTGCAACACGAGGACTTCCCAGGGGGTCACCCATCCTAGTACTACTCTCGCGCAAGCACGCTTCACTGTGGAGTTCTGATGGGATCCGGTGCATTAGTGCTGGTATGATCGCACCCGAAATACTATCCATGTTTATTGTTTTTATGTGTTACAAGACGCAGAACCTCCTTTGTTTTGGTACGCGGGGCGTGGGACCCACGTGACCGATCGGCTCCGTTCCAAAAATACGAAAAGCATCAACCATGAACCGGAGGGCACCCGAGCATAGAAATAGCAAGAAAGAAAGGAAAAAAAGCAAAAAAAACCGCACGTAAATCTAAAAAAACGCAAACGGACAACGAAAAAGGGGGGGTGCAACACGAGGACTTCCCAGGGGTTCACCCATCCTAGTACTACTCTGGCCCAAGCACGCTTAACTGCGGAGTTCTGATGGGATCCGGTGCATTAGTGCTGGTATGATCGCACCCGAAATACTATCCATGTTTATTGTTTTTATGTGTTACAAGACGCAGAACCTCCTTTGTTTTGGTACGCGGGGCGTGGGACCCACGTGACCGATCGACTCCGTTCCAAAAATACGAAAAGCATCAACCATGAACCGGAGGGCACCCGAGCATAGAAATAGCAAGAAAGAAAGGAAAAAAAAAGCAAAAAAAACCGCACGTAAAATCTAAAAAAAACGCAAACGGACAACGAAAAAGGGGGGTGCAACACGAGGACTTGCCAGGGGGTCACCCATCCTAGTACTACTCTCGCGCAAGCACGCTTCACTGTGGAGTTCTGATGGGATCCGGTGCATTAGTGCTGGTATGATCGCACCCGAAATACTATCCATGTTTATTGTTTTTATGTGTTACAAGACGCAGAACCTCCTTTGTTTTGGTACGCGGGGCGTGGGACCCACGTGACCGATCGGCTCCGTTCCAAAAATACGAAAAGCATCAACCATGAACCGGAGGGCACCCGAGCATAGAAATAGCAAGAAAGAAAGGAAAAAAAGCAAAAAAAACCGCACGTAAAATCTAAAAAAACGCAAACGGACAACGAAAAAGGGGGGGTGCAACACGAGGACTTCCCAGGGGTTCACCCATCCTAGTACTACTCTGGCCCAAGCACGCTTAACTGCGGAGTTCTGATGGGATCCGGTGCATTAGTGCTGGTATGATCGCACCCGAAATACTATCCATGTTTATTGTTTTTATGTGTTACAAGACGCAGAACCTCCTTTGTTTTGGTACGCGGGGCGTGGGACCCACGTGACCGATCGGCTCCGTTCCAAAAATACGAAAAGCATCAACCATGAACCGGAGGGCACCCGAGCATAGAAATAGCAAGAAAGAAAGGAAAAAAAAAGCAAAAAAAACTGCACGTTAAATCTAAAAAAACGCAAACGGACAACGAAAAAGGAGGGGTGCAACACGAGGACTTGCCAGGGGGTCACCCATCCTAGTACTACTCTCGCCCAAGCACGCTTCACTGCGGAGTTCTGATGGGATCCGGTGCATTAGTGCTGGTATGATCGCACCCGAAATACTATCCATGTTTATTGTTTTTATGTGTTACATGAGGCAGAACCTCCTTTGTTTTGGTACGCGGGGCGTGGGACCCACGTGACCGATCGGCTCCGTTCCAAAAATACGAAAAGCATCAACCATGAACCGGAGGGCACCCGAGCATAGAAATAGCAAGAAAGAAAGGAAAAAAAGCAAAAAAAACCGCACGTAAAATCTAAAAAAAACACAAACGGACAACGAAAAAGGGGGGTGCAACACGAGGACTTGCCAGGGGGTCACCCATCCTAGTACTACTCTCGCGCAAGCACGCTTCACTGTGGAGTTCTGATGGGATCCGGTGCATTAGTGCTGGTATGATCGCACCCGAAATAGTATCCATGTTTATTGTTTTTATGTGTTACAAGACGCAGAACCTCCTTTGTTTTGGTACGCGGGGCGTGGGACCCACGTGACCGATCGGCTCCGTTCCAAAAATACGAAAAGCATCAACCATGAACCGGAGGGCACCCGAGCATAGAAATAGCAAGAAAGAAAGCAAAAAAAGCAAAAAAAACCGCACGTAAAATCTAAAAAAACGCAAACGGACAACGAAAAAAGGGGGTGCAACACGAGGACTTCCCAGGGGGTCACCCATCCTAGTACTACTCTCGCCCAAGCACGCTTAACTGCGGAGTTCTGATGGGATCCGGTGCATTAGTGCTGGTATGATCGCACCCGAAATACTATCCATGTTTATTGTTTTTATGTGTTACAAGACGCAGAACCTCCTTTGTTTTGGTACGCGGGGCGTGGGACCCACGTGACCGATCGGCTCCGTTCCAAAAATACGAAAAGCATCAACCATGAACCGGAGGGCACCCGAGCATAGAAATAGCAAGAAAGAAAGGAAAAAAAGCAAAAAAAACCGCACGTAAAATCTAAAAAAACGCAAACGGACAACGAAAAAGGGGGGGTGCAACACGAGGACTTCCCAGGGGTTCACCCATCCTAGTACTACTCTGGCCCAAGCACGCTTAACTGCGGAGTTCTGATGGGATCCGGTGCATTAGTGCTGGTATGATCGCACCCGAAATACTATCCATGTTTATTGTTTTTATGTGTTACAAGACGCAGAACCTCCTTTGTTTTGGTACGCGGGGCGTGGGACCCACGTGACCGATTGGCTCCGTTCCAAAAATACGAAAAGCATCAACCATGAACCGGAGGGCACCCGAGCATAGAAATAGCAAGAAAGAAAGGAAAAAAAGCAAAAAAAAAAAACCGCACGTAAAATCTAAAAAAACGCAAACGGACAACGAAAAAGGGGGGGTGCAACACGAGGACTTCCCAGGGGGTCACCCATCCTAGTACTACTCTCGCCCAAGCACGCTTAACTGCGGAGTTCTGATGGGATCCGGTGCATTAGTGCTGGTATGATCGCACCCGAAATACTATCCATGTTTATTGTTTTTATGTGTTACAAGACGCAGAACCTCCTTTGTTTTGGTACGCGGGGCGTGGGACCCACGTGACCGATCGGCTCCGTTCCAAAAATACGAAAAGCATCAACCATGAACCGGAGGGCACCCGAGCATAGAAATAGCAAGAAAGAAAGGAAAAAAAGCAAAAAAAACCGCTCGTAAAATCTAAAAAAACGCAAACGGACAACGAAAAAGGGGGGGTGCAACACGAGGACTTCCCACGGGGTCACCCATCCTAGTACTACTCTCGCCCAAGCACGCTTAACTGCGGAGTTCTGATGGGATCCGGTGCATTAGTGCTGGTATGATCGCACCCGAAATACTATCCATGTTTATTGTTTTTATGTGTTACAAGACGCAGAACCTCCTTTGTTTTGGTACGCGGGGCGTGGGACCCACGTGACCGATCGGCTCCGTTCCAAAAATACGAAAAGCATCAACCATGAACCGGAGGGCACCCGAGCATAGAAATAGCAAGAAAGAAAGGAAAAAAAAAAGCAAAAAAAACCGCACGTAAAATCTAAAAAAACGCAAACGGACAACGAAAAAGGGGGGGTGCAACACGAGGACTTGCCAGGGGGTCACCCATCCTAGTACTACTCTCGCCCAAGCACGCTTCACTGCGGAGTTCTGATGGGATCCGGTGCATTAGTGCTGGTATGATCGCACCCGAAATACTATCCATGTTTATTGTTTTTATGTGTTACAAGACGCAGAACCTCCTTTGTTTTGGTACGCGGGGCGTGGGACCCACGTGACCGATCGACTCCGTTCCAAAAATACGAAAAGCATCAACCATGTACCGGAGGGCACCCGAGCATAGAAATAGCAAGAAAGAAAGGAAAAAAAGCAAAAAAACCGCACGTAAAATCTAAAAAAAACGCAAACGGACAACGAAAAAGGGGGGTGCAACACGAGGACTTGCCAGGGGGTCACCCATCCTAGTACTACTCTCGCGCAAGCACGCTTCACTGTGGAGTTCTGATGGGATCCGGTGCATTAGTGCTGGTATGATCGCACCCGAAATACTATCCATGTTTATTGTTTTTATGTGTTACAAGACGCAGAACCTCCTTTGTTTTGGTACGCGGGGCGTGGGACCCACGTGACCGATCGGCTCCGTTCCAAAAATACGAAAAGCATCAACCATGAACCGGAGGGCACCCGAGCATAGAAATAGCAAGAAAGAAAGGAAAAAAAAAGCAAAAAAAACCGCACGTAAATTCTAAAAAAACGCAAACGGACAACGAAAAAGGGGGGGTGCAACACGAGGACTTGCCAGGGGGTCGCCCATCCTAGTACTACTCTCGCCCAAGCACGCTTCACTGCGGAGTTCTGATGGGATCCGGTGCATTAGTGCTGGTATGATCGCACCCGAAATACTATCCATGTTTATTGTTTTTATGTGTTACAAGACGCAGAACCTCCTTTGTTTTGGTACGCGGGACGTGGGAACCACGTGACCGATCGGCTCCGTTCCAAAAATACGAAAAGCATCAACCATGTACCGGAGGGCACCCGAGCATAGAAATAGCAAGAAAGAAAGGAAAAAAAGCAAAAAAAACCGCACGTAAAATCTAAAAAAACGCAAACGGACAACGAAAAAGGGGGGTGCAACACGAGGACTTGCCAGGGGGTCACCCATCCTAGTACTACTCTCGCGCAAGCACGCTTCACTGTGGAGTTCTGATGGGATCCGGTGCATTAGTGCTGGTATGATCGCACCCGAAATACTATCCATGTTTATTGTTTTTATGTGTTACAAGACGCAGAACCTCCTTTGGTTTGGTACGCGGGGCGTGGGACCCACGTGACCGATCGGCTCCGTTCCAAAAATACGAAAAGCATCAACCATGAACCGGAGGGCACCCGAGCATAGAAATAGCAAGAAAGAAAGGAAAAAAAAAGCAAAAAAAACCGCACGTAAATTCTAAAAAAACGCAAACGGACAACGAAAAAGGGGGGGTGCAACACGAGGACTTGCCAGGGGGTCGCCCATCCTAGTACTACTCTCGCCCAAGCACGCTTCACTGCGGAGTTCTGATGGGATCCGGTGCATTAGTGCTGGTATGATCGCACCCGAAATACTATCCATGTTTATTGTTTTTATGTGTTACAAGACGCAGAACCTCCTTTGTTTTGGTACGCGGGACGTGGGAACCACGTGACCGATCGGCTCCGTTCCAAAAATACGAAAAGCATCAACCATGTACCGGAGGGCACCCGAGCATAGAAATAGCAAGAAAGAAAGGAAAAAAAGCAAAAAAAACCGCACGTAAAATCTAAAAAAACGCAAACGGACAACGAAAAAGGGGGGTGCAACACGAGGACTTCCCAGGGGGTCACCCATCCTAGTACTACTCTCGCCCAAGCACGCTTAACTGCGGGGTTCTGATGGGATCCGGTGCATTACTGCTGGTATGATCGCACCCGAAATCCTATCCATGTTTATTGTTTTTATGTGTTACAAGACGCAGAACCTCCTTTGTTTTGGTACGCGGCGCGTGGGACCCACGTGACCGATCGGCTCCGTTCCAAAAATACGAAAAGCATCAACCATGAACCGGAGGGCACCCGAGCATAGAAATAGCAAGAAAGAAAGGACAAAAAAGCAAAAAAAACCGCACGTAAAATCTAAAAAAACGCAAACGGACAACGAAAAACGGGGGTGCAACACGAGGACTTCCCAGGGGGTCACCCATCCTAGTACTACTCTCGCCCAAGCACGCTTAACTGCGGAGTTCTGATGGGATCCGGTGCATTAGTGCTGGTATGATCGCACACGAAATACTAACCATGTTTATTGTTTTTATGTGTTACAAGACGCAGAACCTCCTTTGTTTTGGTACGCGGGGCGTGGGACCCACGTGACCGATCGGCTCCGTTCCAAAAATACGAAAAGCATCAACCATGAACCGGAGGGCACCCGAGCATAGAAATAGCAAGAAAGAAAGGAAAAAAAGCAAAAAAAAAAACCGCACGTAAAATCTAAAAAAACGCAAACAGACAACGAAAAAGGGGGGGTGCAACACGAGGACTTCCCAGGGGGTCACCCATCCTAGTACTACTCTCGCCCAAGCATGCTTAACTGCGGAGTTCTGATGGGATCCGGTGCATTAGTGCTGGTATGATCGCACCCGAAATAGTATCCATGTTTATTGTTTTTATGTGTTACAAGACGCAGAACCTCCTTTGTTTTGGTACGCGGGGCGTGGGACCCACGTGACCGATCGGCTCCGTTCCAAAAATACGAAAAGCATCAACCATGAACCGGAGGGCACCCGAGCATAGAAATAGCAAGAAAGAAAGGAAAAAAAGCAAAAAAAACCGCACGTAAAATCTAAAAAAACGCAAACGGACAACGAAAAAGGGGGGTGCAACACGAGGACTTCCCAGGGGGTCACCCATCCTAGTACTACTCTCGCCCAAGCACGCTTAACTGCGGAGTTCTGATGGGATCCGGTGCATTAGTGCTGGTATGATCGCACCCGAAATACTATCCATGTTTATTGTTTTTATGTGTTACTAGACGCAGAACCTCCTTTGTTTTGGTACGCGGGGCGTGGGACCCACGTGACCGATCGGCTCCGTTCCAAAAATACGAAAAGCATCAACCATGAACCGGAGGGCACCCGAGCATAGAAATAGCAAGAAAGAAAGGAAAAAAAGCAAAAAAAACCGCACGTAAAATCTAAAAAAACGCAAACGGACAACGAAAAAGGGGGGGTTCAACACGAGGACTTCCCAGGGGGTCACCCATCCTAGTACTACTCTGGCCCAAGCACGCTTAACTGCGGAGTTCTGATGGGATACGGTGCATTAGTGCTGGTATGATCGCACCCGAAATACTATCCATGTTTATTGTTTTTATGTGTTACAAGACGCAGAACCTCCTTTGTTTTGGTACGCCGGGCGTGGGACCCACGTGACCGATCGGCTCCGTTCCAAAAATACGAAAAGCATCAACCATGAACCGGAGGGCACCCGAGCATAGAAATAGCAAGAAAAGAAAGGAAAAAAAGCAAAAAAACCGCACGTAAAATCTAAAAAAAACGCAAACGGACAACGAAAAAGGGGGGTGCAACACGAGGACTTGCCAGGGGGTCACCCATCCTAGTACTACTCTCGCGCAAGCACGCTTCACTGTGGAGTTCTGATGGGATCCGGTGCATTAGTGCTGGTATGATCGCACCCGAAATACTATCCATGTTTATTGTTTTTATGTGTTACAAGACGCAGAACCTCCTTTGTTTTGGTACGCGGGGCGTGGGACCCACGTGACCGATCGGCTCCGTTCCAAAAATACGAAAAGCATCAACCATGAACCGGAGGGCACCCGAGCATAGAAATAGCAAGAAAGAAAGGAAAAAAAAAGCAAAAAAAACCGCACGTAAAATCTAAAAAAACGCAAACGGACAACGAAAAAGGGGGGGTGCAACACGAGGACTTGCCAGGGGGTCGCCCATCCTAGTACTACTCTCGCCCAAGCACGCTTCACTGCGGAGTTCTGATGGGATCCGGTGCATTAGTGCTGGTATGATCGCACCCGAAATACTATCCATGTTTATTGTTTTTATGTGTTACAAGACGCAGAACCTCCTTTGTTTTGGTACGCGGGACGTGGGACCCACGTGACCGATCGGCTCCGTTCCAAAAATACGAAAAGCATCAACCATGTACCGGAGGGCACCCGAGCATAGAAATAGCAAGAAAGAAAGGAAAAAAAGCAAAAAAAACCGCACGTAAAATCTAAAAAAACGCAAACGGACAACGAAAAAGGGGGGTGCAACACGAGGACTTCCCAGGGGGTCACCCATCCTAGTACTACTCTCGCCCAAGCACGCTTAACTGCGGGGTTCTGATGGGATCCGGTGCATTACTGCTGGTATGATCGCACCCGAAATCCTATCCATGTTTATTGTTTTTATGTGTTACAAGACGCAGAACCTCCTTTGTTTTGGTACGCGGCGCGTGGGACCCACGTGACCGATCGGCTCCGTTCCAAAAATACGAAAAGCATCAACCATGAACCGGAGGGCACCCGAGCATAGAAATAGCAAGAAAGAAAGGACAAAAAAGCAAAAAAAACCGCACGTAAAATCTAAAAAAACGCAAACGGACAACGAAAAACGGGGGTGCAACACGAGGACTTCCCAGGGGGTCACCCATCCTAGTACTACTCTCGCCCAAGCACGCTTAACTGCGGAGTTCTGATGGGATCCGGTGCATTAGTGCTGGTATGATCGCACACGAAATACTAACCATGTTTATTGTTTTTATGTGTTACAAGACGCAGAACCTCCTTTGTTTTGGTACGCGGGGCGTGGGACCCACGTGACCGATCGGCTCCGTTCCAAAAATACGAAAAGCATCAACCATGAACCGGAGGGCACCCGAGCATAGAAATAGCAAGAAAGAAAGGAAAAAAAGCAAAAAAAAAACCGCACGTAAAATCTAAAAAAACGCAAACAGACAACGAAAAAGGGGGGGTGCAACACGAGGACTTCCCAGGGGGTCACCCATCCTAGTACTACTCTCGCCCAAGCATGCTTAACTGCGGAGTTCTGATGGGATCCGGTGCATTAGTGCTGGTATGATCGCACCCGAAATAGTATCCATGTTTATTGTTTTTATGTGTTACAAGACGCAGAACCTCCTTTGTTTTGGTACGCGGGGCGTGGGACCCACGTGACCGATCGGCTCCGTTCCAAAAATACGAAAAGCATCAACCATGAACCGGAGGGCACCCGAGCATAGAAATAGCAAGAAAGAAAGGAAAAAAAGCAAAAAAAACCGCACGTAAAATCTAAAAAAACGCAAACGGACAACGAAAAAGGGGGGTGCAACACGAGGACTTCCCAGGGGGTCACCCATCCTAGTACTACTCTCGCCCAAGCACGCTTAACTGCGGAGTTCTGATGGGATCCGGTGCATTAGTGCTGGTATGATCGCACCCGAAATACTATCCATGTTTATTGTTTTTATGTGTTACTAGACGCAGAACCTCCTTTGTTTTGGTACGCGGGGCGTGGGACCCACGTGACCGATCGGCTCCGTTCCAAAAATACGAAAAGCATCAACCATGAACCGGAGGGCACCCGAGCATAGAAATAGCAAGAAAGAAAGGAAAAAAAGCAAAAAAAACCGCACGTAAAATCTAAAAAAACGCAAACGGACAACGAAAAAGGGGGGGTTCAACACGAGGACTTCCCAGGGGGTCACCCATCCTAGTACTACTCTGGCCCAAGCACGCTTAACTGCGGAGTTCTGATGGGATACGGTGCATTAGTGCTGGTATGATCGCACCCGAAATACTATCCATGTTTATTGTTTTTATGTGATACAAGACGCAGAACCTCCTTTGTTTTGGTACGCCGGGCGTGGGACCCACGTGACCGATCGGCTCCGTTCCAAAAATACGAAAAGCATCAACCATGAACCGGAGGGCACCCGAGCATAGAAATAGCAAGAAAGAAAGGAAAAAAAGCAAAAAAACCGCACGTAAAATCTAAAAAAAACGCAAACGGACAACGAAAAAGGGGGGTGCAACACGAGGACTTGCCAGGGGGTCACCCATCCTAGTACTACTCTCGCGCAAGCACGCTTCACTGTGGAGTTCTGATGGGATCCGGTGCATTAGTGCTGGTATGATCGCACCCGAAATACTATCCATGTTTATTGTTTTTATGTGTTACAAGACGCAGAACCTCCTTTGTTTTGGTACGCGGGGCGTGGGACCCACGTGACCGATCGGCTCCGTTCCAAAAATACGAAAAGCATCAACCATGAACCGGAGGGCACCCGAGCATAGAAATAGCAAGAAAGAAAGGAAAAAAAAAGCAAAAAAAACCGCACGTAAAATCTAAAAAAACGCAAACGGACAACGAAAAAGGGGGGGTGCAACACGAGGACTTGCCAGGGGGTCGCCCATCCTAGTACTACTCTCGCCCAAGCACGCTTCACTGCGGAGTTCTGATGGGATCCGGTGCATTAGTGCTGGTATGATCGCACCCGAAATACTATCCATGTTTATTGTTTTTATGTGTTACAAGACGCAGAACCTCCTTTGTTTTGGTACGCGGGACGTGGGACCCACGTGACCGATCGGCTCCGTTCCAAAAATACGAAAAGCATCAACCATGTACCGGAGGGCACCCGAGCATAGAAATAGCAAGAAAGAAAGGAAAAAAAGCAAAAAAAACCGCACGTAAAATCTAAAAAAACGCAAACGGACAACGAAAAAGGGGGGTGCAACACGAGGACTTCCCAGGGGGTCACCCATCCTAGTACTACTCTCGCCCAAGCACGCTTAACTGCGGGGTTCTGATGGGATCCGGTGCATTACTGCTGGTATGATCGCACCCGAAATCCTATCCATGTTTATTGTTTTTATGTGTTACAAGACGCAGAACCTCCTTTGTTTTGGTACGCGGCGCGTGGGACCCACGTGACCGATCGGCTCCGTTCCAAAAATACGAAAAGCATCAACCATGAACCGGAGGGCACCCGAGCATAGAAATAGCAAGAAAGAAAGGACAAAAAAGCAAAAAAAACCGCACGTAAAATCTAAAAAAACGCAAACGGACAACGAAAAACGGGGGTGCAACACGAGGACTTCCCAGGGGGTCACCCATCCTAGTACTACTCTCGCCCAAGCACGCTTAACTGCGGAGTTCTGATGGGATCCGGTGCATTAGTGCTGGTATGATCGCACACGAAATACTAACAATGTTTATTGTTTTTATGTGTTACAAGACGCAGAACCTCCTTTGTTTTGGTACGCGGGGCGTGGGACCCACGTGACCGATCGGCTCCGTTCCAAAAATACGAAAAGCATCAACCATGAACCGGAGGGCACCCGAGCATAGAAATAGCAAGAAAGAAAGGAAAAAAAGCAAAAAAAAAAACCGCACGTAAAATCTAAAAAAACGCAAACAGACAACGAAAAAGGGGGGGTGCAACACGAGGACTTCCCAGGGGGTCACCCATCCTAGTACTACTCTCGCCCAAGCATGCTTAACTGCGGAGTTCTGATGGGATCCGGTGCATTAGTGCTGGTATGATCGCACCCGAAATAGTATCCATGTTTATTGTTTTTATGTGTTACAAGACGCAGAACCTCCTTTGTTTTGGTACGCGGGGCGTGGGACCCACGTGACCGATCGGCTTCGTTCCAAAAATACGAAAAGCATCAACCATGAACCGGAGGGCACCCGAGCATAGAAATAGCAAGAAAGAAAGGAAAAAAAGCAAAAAAAACCGCACGTAAAATCTAAAAAAACGCAAACGGACAACGAAAAAGGGGGGTGCAACACGAGGACTTCCCAGGGGGTCACCCATCCTAGTACTACTCTCGCCCAAGCACGCTTAACTGCGGAGTTCTGATGTGATCCGGTGCATTAGTGCTGGTATGATCGCACCCGAAATACTATCCATGTTTATTGTTTTTATGTGTTACTAGACGCAGAACCTCCTTTGTTTTGGTACGCGGGGCGTGGGACCCACGTGACCGATCGGCTCCGTTCCAAAAATACGAAAAGCATCAACCATGAACCGGAGGGCACCCGAGCATAGAAATAGCAAGAAAGAAAGGAAAAAAAGCAAAAAAAACCGCACGTAAAATCTAAAAAAACGCAAACGGACAACGAAAAAGGGGGGGTTCAACACGAGGACTTCCCAGGGGGTCACCCATCCTAGTACTACTCTGGCCCAAGCACGCTTAACTGCGGAGTTCTGATGGGATACGGTGCATTAGTGCTGGTATGATCGCACCCGAAATACTATCCATGTTTATTGTTTTTATGTGTTACAAGACGCAGAACCTCCTTTGTTTTGGTACGCGGGGCGTGGGACCCACGTGACCGATCGGCTCCGTTCCAAAAATACGAAAAGCATCAACCATGAACCGGAGGGCACCCGAGCATAGAAATAGCAAGAAAGAAAGGAAAAAAAGCAAAAAAAAAACCGCACGTAAAATCTAAAAAAACGCAAACGGACAACGAAAAAGGGGGGGTGCAACACGAGGACTTGCCAGGGGGTCACCCATCCTAGTACTACTCTCGCCCAAGCACGCTTCACTGTGGAGTTCTGATGGGATCCGGTGCATTAGTGCTGGTATGATCGCACCCGAAATACTATCCATGTTTATTGTTTTTATGTGTTACAAGACGCAGAACCTCCTTTGTTTTGGTACGCGGGGCGTGGGACCCACGTGACCGATCGGCTCCGTTCCAAAAATACGAAAAGCATCAACCATGTACCGGAGGGCACCCGAGCATAGAAATAGCAAGAAAGAAAGGAAAAAAAAGCAAAAAAAACCGCACGTAAAATCTAAAAAAACGCAAACGGACAACGAAAAAGGGGGGTGCAACACGAGGACTTCCCAGGGGGTCACCCATCCTAGTACTACTCTCGCCCAAGCACGCTTAACTGCGGAGTTCTGATGGGATCCGGTGCATTACTGCTGGTATGATCGCACCCGAAATCCTATCCATGTTTATTGTTTTTATGTGTTACAAGACGCAGAACCTCCTTTGTTTTGGTACGCGGGGCGTGGGACCCACGTGACCGATCGGCTCCGTTCCAAAAATACGAAAAGCATCAACCATGAACCGGAGGGCACCCGAGCATAGAAATAGCAAGAAAGAAAGGACAAAAAAGCAAAAAAAACCGCACGTAAAATCTATAAAAACGCAAACGGACAACGAAAAACGGGGGTGCAACACGAGGACTTCCCAGGGGGTCACCCATCCTAGTACTACTCTCGCCCAGGCACGCTTAACTGCGGAGTTCTGATGGGATCCGGTGCATTAGTGCTGGTATGATCGCACCCGAAATACTAACCATGTTTATTGTTTTTATGTGTTAGAAGACGCAGAACCTCCTTTGTTTTGGTACGCAGGGCGTGGGACCCACGTGACCGATCGGCTCCGTTCCAAAAATACGAAAAGCATCAACCATGAACCGGAGGGCACCCGAGCATAGAAATAGAAAGAAAGAAAGGAAAAAAAGCAAAAAAAAACCGCACGTAAAATCTAAAAAAACGCAAACAGACAACGAAAAAGGGGGGGTGCAACACGAGGACTTCCCAGGGGGTCACCCATCCTAGTACTACTCTCGCCCAAGCATGCTTAACTGCGGAGTTCTGATGGGATCCGGTGCATTAGTGCTGGTATGATCGCACCCGAAATAGTATCCATGTTTATTGTTTTTATGTGTTACAAGACGCAGAACCTCCTTTGTTTTGGTACGCGGGGCGTGGGACCCACGTGACCGATCGGCTCCGTTCCAAAAATACGAAAAGCATCAACCATGAACCGGAGGGCACCCGAGCATAGAAATAGCAAGAAAGAAAGGAAAAAAAGCAAAAAAAACCGCACGTAAAATCTAAAAAAACGCAAACGGACAACGAAAAAGGGGGGTGCAACACGAGGACTTCCCAGGGGGTCACCCATCCTAGTACTACTGTCGCCCAAGCACGCTTAACTGCGGAGTTCTGATGGGATCCGGTGCATTAGTGCTGGTATGATCGCACCCGAAATACTATCCATGTTTATTGTTTTTATGTGTTACTAGACGCAGAACCTCCTTTGTTTTGGTACGCGGGGCGTGGGACCCACGTGACCGATCGGCTCCGTTCCAAAAATACGAAAAGCATCAACCATGAACCGGAGGGCACCCGAGCATAGAAATAGCAAGAAAGAAAGGAAAAAAAGCAAAAAAAACCGCACGTAAAATCTAAAAAAACGCAAACGGACAACGAAAAAGGGGGGGTTCAACACGAGGACTTCCCAGGGGGTCACCCATCCTAGTACTACTTTGGCCCAAGCACGCTTAACTGCGGAGTTCTGATGGGATACGGTGCATTAGTGCTGGTATGATCGCACCCGAAATACTATCCATGTTTATTGTTTTTATGTGTTACAAGACGCAGAACCTCCTTTGTTTTGGTACGCGGGGCGTGGGACCCACGTGACCGATCGGCTCCGTTCCAAAAATACGAAAAGCATCAACCATGAACCGGAGGGCACCCGAGCATAGAAATAGCAAGAAAGAAAGGAAAAAAAGCAAAAAAAAAACCGCACGTAAAATCTAAAAAAACGCAAACGGACAACGAAAAAGGGGGGGTGCAACACGAGGACTTGCCAGGGGGTCACCCATCCTAGTACTACTCTCGCCCAAGCACGCTTCACTGTGGAGTTCTGATGGGATCCGGTGCATTAGTGCTGGTATGATCGCACCCGAAATACTATCCATGTTTATTGTTTTTATGTGTTACAAGACGCAGAACCTCCTTTGTTTTGGTACGCGGGGCGTGGGACCCACGTGACCGATCGGCTCCGTTCCAAAAATACGAAAAGCATCAACCATGTACCGGAGGGCACCCGAGCATAGAAATAGCAAGAAAGAAAGGAAAAAAAAGCAAAAAAAACCGCACGTAAAATCTAAAAAAACGCAAACGGACAACGAAAAAGGGGGGTGCAACACGAGGACTTCCCAGGGGGTCACCCATCCTAGTACTACTCTCGCCCAAGCACGCTTAACTGCGGAGTTCTGATGGGATCCGGTGCATTACTGCTGGTATGATCGCACCCGAAATCCTATCCATGTTTATTGTTTTTATGTGTTACAAGACGCAGAACCTCCTTTGTTTTGGTACGCGGGGCGTGGGACCCACGTGACCGATCGGCTCCGTTCCAAAAATACGAAAAGCATCAACCATGAACCGGAGGGCACCCGAGCATAGAAATAGCAAGAAAGAAAGGACAAAAAAGCAAAAAAAACCGCACGTAAAATCTATAAAAACGCAAACGGACAACGAAAAACGGGGGTGCAACACGAGGACTTCCCAGGGGGTCTCCCATCCTAGTACTACTCTCGCCCAGGCACGCTTAACTGCGGAGTTCTGATGGGATCCGGTGCATTAGTGCTGGTATGATCGCACCCGAAATACTAACCATGTTTATTGTTTTTATGTGTTAGAAGACGCAGAACCTCCTTTGTTTTGGTACGCAGGGCGTGGGACCCACGTGACCGATCGGCTCCGTTCCAAAAATACGAAAAGCATCAACCATGAACCGGAGGGCACCCGAGCATAGAAATAGAAAGAAAGAAAGGAAAAAAAGCAAAAAAAAACCGCACGTAAAATCTAAAAAAACGCAAACAGACAACGAAAAAGGGGGGGTGCAACACGAGGACTTCCCAGGGGGTCACCCATCCTAGTACTACTCTCGCCCAAGCATGCTTAACTGCGGAGTTCTGATGGGATCCGGTGCATTAGTGCTGGTATGATCGCACCCGAAATAGTATCCATGTTTATTGTTTTTATGTGTTACAAGACGCAGAACCTCCTTTGTTTTGGTACGCGGGGCGTGGGACCCACGTGACCGATCGGCTCCGTTCCAAAAATACGAAAAGCATCAACCATGAACCGGAGGGCACCCGAGCATAGAAATAGCAAGAAAGAAAGGAAAAAAAGCAAAAAAAACCGCACGTAAAATCTAAAAAAACGCAAACGGACAACGAAAAAGGGGGGTGCAACACGAGGACTTCCCAGGGGGTCACCCATCCTAGTACTACTCTCGCCCAAGCACGCTTAACTGCGGAGTTCTGATGGGATCCGGTGCATTAGTGCTGGTATGATCGCACCCGAAATACTATCCATGTTTATTGTTTTTATGTGTTACTAGACGCAGAACCTCCTTTGTTTTGGTACGCGGGGCGTGGGACCCACGTGACCGATCGGCTCCGTTCCAAAAATACGAAAAGCATCAACCATGAACCGGAGGGCACCCGAGCATAGAAATAGCAAGAAACAAAGGAAAAAAAGCAAAAAAAACCGCACGTAAAATCTAAAAAAACGCAAACGGACAACAAAAAAGGGGGGGTTCAACACGAGGACTTCCCAGGGGGTCACCCATCCTAGTACTACTCTGGCCCAAGCACGCTTAACTGCGGAGTTCTGATGGGATACGGTGCATTAGTGCTGGTATGATCGCACCCGAAATACTATCCATGTTTATTGTTTTTATGTGTTACAAGACGCAGAACCTCCTTTGTTTTGGTACGCGGGGCGTGGGACCCACGTGACCGATCGGCTCCGTTCCAAAAATACGAAAAGCATCAACCATGAACCGGAGGGCACCCGAGCATAGAAATAGCAAGAAAGAAAGGACAAAAAAGCAAAAAAAACCGCACGTAAAATCTATAAAAACGCAAACGGACAACGAAAAACGGGGGTGCAACACGAGGACTTCCCAGGGGGTCTCCCATCCTAGTACTACTCTCGCCCAGGCACGCTTAACTGCGGAGTTCTGATGGGATCCGGTGCATTAGTGCTGGTATGATCGCACCCGAAATACTAACCATGTTTATTGTTTTTATGTGTTAGAAGACGCAGAACCTCCTTTGTTTTGGTACGCAGGGCGTGGGACCCACGTGACCGATCGGCTCCGTTCCAAAAATACGAAAAGCATCAACCATGAACCGGAGGGCACCCGAGCATAGAAATAGAAAGAAAGAAAGGAAAAAAAGCAAAAAAAAACCGCACGTAAAATCTAAAAAAACGCAAACAGACAACGAAAAAGGGGGGGTGCAACACGAGGACTTCCCAGGGGGTCACCCATCCTAGTACTACTCTCGCCCAAGCATGCTTAACTGCGGAGTTCTGATGGGATCCGGTGCATTAGTGCTGGTATGATCGCACCCGAAATAGTATCCATGTTTATTGTTTTTATGTGTTACAAGACGCAGAACCTCCTTTGTTTTGGTACGCGGGGCGTGGGACCCACGTGACCGATCGGCTCCGTTCCAAAAATACGAAAAGCATCAACCATGAACCGGAGGGCACCCGAGCATAGAAATAGCAAGAAAGAAAGGAAAAAAAGCAAAAAAAACCGCACGTAAAATCTAAAAAAACGCAAACGGACAACGAAAAAGGGGGGTGCAACACGAGGACTTCCCAGGGGGTCACCCATCCTAGTACTACTCTCGCCCAAGCACGCTTAACTGCGGAGTTCTGATGGGATCCGGTGCATTAGTGCTGGTATGATCGCACCCGAAATACTATCCATGTTTATTGTTTTTATGTGTTACTAGACGCAGAACCTCCTTTGTTTTGGTACGCGGGGCGTGGGACCCACGTGACCGATCGGCTCCGTTCCAAAAATACGAAAAGCATCAACCATGAACCGGAGGGCACCCGAGCATAGAAATAGCAAGAAACAAAGGAAAAAAAGCAAAAAAAACCGCACGTAAAATCTAAAAAAACGCAAACGGACAACAAAAAAGGGGGGGTTCAACACGAGGACTTCCCAGGGGGTCACCCATCCTAGTACTACTCTGGCCCAAGCACGCTTAACTGCGGAGTTCTGATGGGATACGGTGCATTAGTGCTGGTATGATCGCACCCGAAATACTATCCATGTTTATTGTTTTTATGTGTTACAAGACGCAGAACCTCCTTTGTTTTGGTACGCGGGGCGTGGGACCCACGTGACCGATCGGCTCCGTTCCAAAAATACGAAAAGCATCAACCATGAACCGGAGGGCACCCGAGCATAGAAATAGCAAGAAAGAAAGGAAAAAAAGCAAAAAAACCGCACGTAAAATCTAAAAAAAACGCAAACGGACAACGAAAAAGGGGGGTGCAACACGAGGACTTGCCAGGGGGTCACCCATCCTAGTACTACTCTCGCGCAAGCACGCTTCACTGTGGAGTTCTGATGGGATCCGGTGCATTAGTGCTGGTATGATCGCACCCGAAATACTATCCATGTTTATTGTTTTTATGTGTTACAAGACGCAGAACCTCCTTTGTTTTGGTACGCGGGGCGTGGGACCCACGTGACCGATCGGCTCCGTTCCAAAAATACGAAAAGCATCAACCATGAACCGGAGGGCACCCGAGCATAGAAATAGCAAGAAAGAAAGGAAAAAAAGCAAAAAAACCGCTCGTAAAATCTAAAAAAACGCAAACGGACAACGAAAAAGGGGGGGTGCAACACGAGGACTTCCCACGGGGTCACCCATCCTAGTACTACTCTCGCCCAAGCACGCTTAACTGCGGAGTTCTGATGGGATCCGGTGCATTAGTGCTGGTATGATCGCACCCGAAATACTATCCATGTTTATTGTTTTTATGTGTTACAAGACGCAGAACCTCCTTTGTTTTGGTACGCGGGGCGTGGGACCCACGTGACCGATCGGCTCCGTTCCAAAAATACGAAAAGCATCAACCATGAACCGGAGGGCACCCGAGCATAGAAATAGCAAGAAAGAAAGGAAAAAAAAAAAGCAAAAAAAACCGCACGTAAAATCTAAAAAAACGCAAACGGACAACGAAAAAGGGGGGGTGCAACACGAGGACTTGCCAGGGGGTCACCCATCCTAGTACTACTCTCGCCCAAGCACGCTTCACTGCGGAGTTCTGATGGGATCCGGTGCATTAGTGCTGGTATGATCGCACCCGAAATACTATCCATGTTTATTGTTTTTATGTGTTACAAGACGCAGAACCTCCTTTGTTTTGGTACGCGGGGCGTGGGACCCACGTGACCGATCGACTCCGTTCCAAAAATACGAAAAGCATCAACCATGTACCGGAGGGCACCCGAGCATAGAAATAGCAAGAAAGAAAGGAAAAAAAGCAAAAAAACCGCACGTAAAATCTAAAAAAAACGCAAACGGACAACGAAAAAGGGGGGTGCAACACGAGGACTTGCCAGGGGGTCACCCATCCTAGTACTACTCTCGCGCAAGCACGCTTCACTGTGGAGTTCTGATGGGATCCGGTGCATTAGTGCTGGTATGATCGCACCCGAAATACTATCCATGTTTATTGTTTTTATGTGTTACAAGACGCAGAACCTCCTTTGTTTTGGTACGCGGGGCGTGGGACCCACGTGACCGATCGGCTCCGTTCCAAAAATACGAAAAGCATCAACCATGAACCGGAGGGCACCCGAGCATAGAAATAGCAAGAAAGAAAGGAAAAAAAGCAGAAAAAACCGCACGTAAAATCTAAAAAAACTCAAACGGACAACGAAAAAGATGGGGTGCAACACGAGGACTTCCCAGGGGTTCACCCATCCTAGTACTACTCTGGCCCAAGCACGCTTAACTGCGGAGTTCTGATGGGATCCGGTGCATTAGTGCTGGTATGATCGCACCCGAAATACTATCCATGTTTATTGTTTTTATGTGTTACAAGACGCAGAACCTCCTTTGTTTTGGTACGCGGGGCGTGGGACCCACGTGACCGATCGGCTCCGTTCCAAAAATACGAAAAGCATCAACCATGAACCGGAGGGCACCCGAGCATAGAAATAGCAAGAAAGAAAGGAAAAAAAGCAAAAAAAACCGCACGTAAAATCTAAAAAAACGCAAACGGACAACGAAAAAGGGGGGGTGCAACACGAGGACTTCCCAGGGGTTCACCCATCCTAGTACTACTCTGGCCCAAGCACGCTTAACTGCGGAGTTCTGATGGGATCCGGTGCATTAGTGCTGGTATGATCGCACCCGAAATACTATCCATGTTTATTGTTTTTATGTGTTACAAGACGCAGAACCTCCTTTGTTTTGGTACGCGGGGCGTGGGACCCACGTGACCGATCGGCTCCGTTCCAAAAATACGAAAAGCATCAACCATGAACCGGAGGGCACCCGAGCATAGAAATAGCAAGAAAGAAAGGAAAAAAAAAGCAAAAAAAACTGCACGTAAAATCTAAAAAAACGCAAACGGACAACGAAAAAGGAGGGGTGCAACACGAGGACTTGCCAGGGGGTCACCCATCCTAGTACTACTCTCGCCCAAGCACGCTTCACTGCGGAGTTCTGATGGGATCCGGTGCATTAGTGCTGGTATGATCGCACCCGAAATACTATCCATGTTTATTGTTTTTATGTGTTACATGAGGCAGAACCTCCTTTGTTTTGGTACGCGGGGCGTGGGACCCACGTGACCGATCGGCTCCGTTCCAAAAATACGAAAAGCATCAACCATGAACCGGAGGGCACCCGAGCATAGAAATAGCAAGAAAGAAAGGAAAAAAAGCAAAAAAAACCGCACGTAAAATCTAAAAAAAACACAAACGGACAACGAAAAAGGGGGGTGCAACACGAGGACTTGCCAGGGGGTCACCCATCCTAGTACTACTCTCGCGCAAGCACGCTTCACTGTGGAGTTCTGATGGGATCCGGTGCATTAGTGCTGGTATGATCGCACCCGAAATAGTATCCATGTTTATTGTTTTTATGTGTTACAAGACGCAGAACCTCCTTTGTTTTGGTACGCGGGGCGTGGGACCCACGTGACCGATCGGCTCCGTTCCAAAAATACGAAAAGCATCAACCATGAACCGGAGGGCACCCGAGCATAGAAATAGCAAGAAAGAAAGCAAAAAAAGCAAAAAAAACCGCACGTAAAATCTAAAAAAACGCAAACGGACAACGAAAAAAGGGGGTGCAACACGAGGACTTCCCAGGGGGTCACCCATCCTAGTACTACTCTCGCCCAAGCACGCTTAACTGCGGAGTTCTGATGGGATCCGGTGCATTAGTGCTAGTATGATCGCACCCGAAATACTATCCATGTTTATTGTTTTTATGTGTTACAAGACGCAGAACCTCCTTTGTTTTGGTACGCGGGGCGTGGGACCCACGTGACCGATCGGCTCCGTTCCAAAAATACGAAAAGCATCAACCATGAACCGGAGGGCACCCGAGCATAGAAATAGCAAGAAAGAAAGGAAAAAAAGCAAAAAAAACCGCACGTAAAATGTAAAAAAACGCAAACGGACAACGAAAAAGGGGGGGTGCAACACGAGGACTTCCCAGGGGTTCACCCATCCTAGTACTACTCTGGCCCAAGCACGCTTAACTGCGGAGTTCTGATGGGATCCGGTGCATTAGTGCTGGTATGATCGCACCCGAAATACTATCCATGTTTATTGTTTTTATGTGTTACAAGACGCAGAACCTCCTTTGTTTTGGTACGCGGGGCGTGGGACCCACGTGACCGATTGGCTCCGTTCCAAAAATACGAAAAGCATCAACCATGAACCGGAGGGCACCCGAGCATAGAAATAGCAAGAAAGAAAGGAAAAAAAGCAAAAAAAAAAAACCGCACGTAAAATCTAAAAAAACGCAAACGGACAACGAAAAAGGGGGGGTGCAACGCGAGGACTTCCCAGGGGGTCACCCATCCTAGTACTACTCTCGCCCAAGCACGCTTAACTGCGGAGTTCTGATGGGATCCGGTGCATTAGTGCTGGTATGATCGCACCCGAAATACTATCCATGTTTATTGTTTTTATGTGTTACAAGACGCAGAACCTCCTTTGTTTTGGTACGCGGGGCGTGGGACCCACGTGACCGATCGGCTCCGTTCCAAAAATACGAAAAGCATCAACCATGAACCGGAGGGCACCCGAGCATAGAAATAGCAAGAAAGAAAGGAAAAAAAGCAAAAAAAACCGCTCGTAAAATCTAAAAAAACGCAAACGGACAACGAAAAAGGGGGGGTGCAACACGAGGACTTCCCACGGGGTCACCCATCCTAGTACTACTCTCGCCCAAGCACGCTTAACTGCGGAGTTCTGATGGGATCCGGTGCATTAGTGCTGGTATGATCGCACCCGAAATACTATCCATGTTTATTGTTTTTATGTGTTACAAGACGCAGAACCTCCTTTGTTTTGGTACGCGGGGCGTGGGACCCACGTGACCGATCGGCTCCGTTCCAAAAATACGAAAAGCATCAACCATGAACCGGAGGGCACCCGAGCATAGAAATAGCAAGAAAGAAAGGAAAAAAAAAAAGCAAAAAAAACCGCACGTAAAATCTAAAAAAACGCAAACGGACAACGAAAAAGGGGGGGTGCAACACGAGGACTTCCCACGGGGTCACCCATCCTAGTACTACTCTCGCCCAAGCACGCTTCACTGCGGAGTTCTGATGGGATCCGGTGCATTAGTGCTGGTATGATCGCACCCGAAATACTATCCATGTTTATTGTTTTTATGTGTTACAAGACGCAGAACCTCCTTTGTTTTGGTACGCGGGGCGTGGGACCCACGTGACCGATCGACTCCGTTCCAAAAATACGAAAAGCATCAACCATGTACCGGAGGGCACCCGAGCATAGAAATAGCAAGAAAGAAAGGAAAAAAAGCAAAAAAACCGCACGTAAAATCTAAAAAAAAACGCAAACGGACAACGAAAAAGGGGGGTGCAACACGAGGACTTGCCAGGGGGTCACCCATCCTAGTACTACTCTCGCGCAAGCACGCTTCACTGTGGAGTTCTGATGGGATCCGGTGCATTAGTGCTGGTATGATCGCACCCGAAATACTATCCATGTTTATTGTTTTTATGTGTTACAAGACGCAGAACCTCCTTTGTTTTGGTACGCGGGGCGTGGGACCCACGTGACCGATCGGCTCCGTTCCAAAAATACGAAAAGCATCAACCATGAACCGGAGGGCACCCGAGCATAGAAATAGCAAGAAAGAAAGGAAAAAAAAGCAAAAAAAACCGCACGTAAAATCTAAAAAAACGCAAACGGACAACGAAAAAGGGGGGGTGCAACACGAGGACTTGCCAGGGGGTCGCCCATCCTAGTACTACTCTCGCCCAAGCACGCTTCACTGCGGAGTTCTGATAGGATCCGGTGCATTAGTGCTGGTATGATCGCACCCGAAATACTATCCATGTTTATTGTTTTTATGTGTTACAAGACGCAGAACCTCCTTTGTTTTGGTACGCGGGACGTGGGAACCACGTGACCGATCGGCTCCGTTCCAAAAATACGAAAAGCATCAACCATGTACCGGAGGGCACCCGAGCATAGAAATAGCAAGAAAGAAAGGAAAAAAAGCAAAAAAAACCGCACGTAAAATCTAAAAAAACGCAAACGGACAACGAAAAAGGGGGGTGCAACACGAGGACTTCCCAGGGGGTCACCCATCCTAGTACTACTCTCGCCCAAGCACGCTTAACTGCGGGGTTCTGATGGGATCCGGTGCATTACTGCTGGTATGATCGCACCCGAAATCCTATCCATGTTTATTGTTTTTATGTGTTACAAGACGCAGAACCTCCTTTGTTTTGGTACGCGGCGCGTGGGACCCACGTGACCGATCGGCTCCGTTCCAAAAATACGAAAAGCATCAACCATGAACCGGAGGGCACCCGAGCATAGAAATAGCAAGAAAGAAAGGACAAAAAAGCAAAAAAACCGCACGTAAAATCTAAAAAAACGCAAACGGACAACGAAAAACGGCGGTGCAACACGAGGACTTCCCAGGGGGTCACCCATCCTAGTACTACTCTCGCCCAAGCACGCTTAACTGCGGAGTTCTGATGGGATCCGGTGCATTAGTGCTGGTATGATCGCACACGAAATACTAACCATGTTTATTGTTTTTATGTGTTACAAGACGCAGAACCTCCTTTGTTTTGGTACGCGGGGCGTGGGACCCACGTGACCGATCGGCTCCGTTCCAAAAATACGAAAAGCATCAACCATGAACCGGAGGGCACCCGAGCATAGAAATAGCAAGAAAGAAAGGAAAAAAAGCAAAAAAAAAAACCGCACGTAAAATCTAAAAAAACGCAAACAGACAACGAAAAAGGCGGGGTGCAACACGAGGACTTCCCAGGGGGTCACCCATCCTAGTACTACTCTCGCCCAAGCATGCTTAACTGCGGAGTTCTGATGGGATCCGGTGCATTAGTGCTGGTATGATCGCACCCGAAATAGTATCCATGTTTATTGTTTTTATGTGTTACAAGACGCAGAACCTCCTTTGTTTTGGTACGCGGGGCGTGGGACCCACGTGACCGATCGGCTCCGTTCCAAAAATACGAAAAGCATCAACCATGAACCGGAGGGCACCCGAGCATAGAAATAGCAAGAAAGAAAGGAAAAAAAGCAAAAAAAACCGCACGTAAAATCTAAAAAAAACACAAACGGACAACGAAAAAGGGGGGTGCAACACGAGGACTTGCCAGGGGGTCACCCATCCTAGTACTACTCTCGCGCAAGCACGCTTCACTGTGGAGTTCTGATGGGATCCGGTGCATTAGTGCTGGTATGATCGCACCCGAAATAGTATCCATGTTTATTGTTTTTATGTGTTACAAGACGCAGAACCTCCTTTGTTTTGGTACGCGGGGCGTGGGACCCACGTGACCGATCGGCTCCGTTCCAAAAATACGAAAAGCATCAACCATGAACCGGAGGGCACCCGAGCATAGAAATAGCAAGAAAGAAAGCAAAAAAAGCAAAAAAAACCGCACGTAAAATCTAAAAAAACGCAAACGGACAACGAAAAAAGGGGGTGCAACACGAGGACTTCCCAGGGGGTCACCCATCCTAGTACTACTCTCGCCCAAGCACGCTTAACTGCGGAGTTCTGATGGGATCCGGTGCATTAGTGCTGGTATGATCGCACCCGAAATACTATCCATGTTTATTGTTTTTATGTGTTACAAGACGCAGAACCTCCTTTGTTTTGGTACGCGGGGCGTGGGACCCACGTGACCGATCGGCTCCGTTCCAAAAATACGAAAAGCATCAACCATGAACCGGAGGGCACCCGAGCATAGAAATAGCAAGAAAGAAAGGAAAAAAAGCAAAAAAAACCGCACGTAAAATCTAAAAAAACGCAAACGGACAACGAAAAAGGGGGGGTGCAACACGAGGACTTCCCAGGGGTTCACCCATCCTAGTACTACTCTGGCCCAAGCACGCTTAACTGCGGAGTTCTGATGGGATCCGGTGCATTAGTGCTGGTATGATCGCACCCGAAATACTATCCATGTTTATTGTTTTTATGTGTTACAAGACGCAGAACCTCCTTTGTTTTGGTACGCGGGGCGTGGGACCCACGTGACCGATTGGCTCCGTTCCAAAAATACGAAAAGCATCAACCATGAACCGGAGGGCACCCGAGCATAGAAATAGCAAGAAAGAAAGGAAAAAAAGCAAAAAAAAAAAACCGCACGTAAAATCTAAAAAAACGCAAACGGACAACGAAAAAGGGGGGGTGCAACGCGAGGACTTCCCAGGGGGTCACCCATCCTAGTACTACTCTCGCCCAAGCACGCTTAACTGCGGAGTTCTGATGGGATCCGGTGCATTAGTGCTGGTATGATCGCACCCGAAATACTATCCATGTTTATTGTTTTTATGTGTTACAAGACGCAGAACCTCCTTTGTTTTGGTACGCGGGGCGTGGGACCCACGTGACCGATCGGCTCCGTTCCAAAAATACGAAAAGCATCAACCATGAACCGGAGGGCACCCGAGCATAGAAATAGCAAGAAAGAAAGGAAAAAAAGCAAAAAAAACCGCTCGTAAAATCTAAAAAAACGCAAACGGACAACGAAAAAGGGGGGGTGCAACACGAGGACTTCCCACGGGGTCACCCATCCTAGTACTACTCTCGCCCAAGCACGCTTAACTGCGGAGTTCTGATGGGATCCGGTGCATTAGTGCTGGTATGATCGCACCCGAAATACTATCCATGTTTATTGTTTTTATGTGTTACAAGACGCAGAACCTCCTTTGTTTTGGTACGCGGGGCGTGGGACCCACGTGACCGATCGGCTCCGTTCCAAAAATACGAAAAGCATCAACCATGAACCGGAGGGCACCCGAGCATAGAAATAGCAAGAAAGAAAGGAAAAAAAAAAGCAAAAAAAACCGCACGTAAAATCTAAAAAAACGCAAACGGACAACGAAAAAGGGGGGGTGCAACACGAGGACTTCCCACGGGGTCACCCATCCTAGTACTACTCTCGCCCAAGCACGCTTCACTGCGGAGTTCTGATGGGATCCGGTGCATTAGTGCTGGTATGATCGCACCCGAAATAGTATCCATGTTTATTGTTTTTATGTGTTACAAGACGCAGAACCTCCTTTGTTTTGGTACGCGGGGCGTGGGACCCACGTGACCGATCGACTCCGTTCCAAAAATACGAAAAGCATCAACCATGTACCGGAGGGCACCCGAGCATAGAAATAGCAAGAAAGAAAGGAAAAAAAGCAAAAAAACCGCACGTAAAATCTAAAAAAAAACGCAAACGGACAACGAAAAAGGGGGGTGCAACACGAGGACTTGCCAGGGGGTCACCCATCCTAGTACTACTCTCGCGCAAGCACGCTTCACTGTGGAGTTCTGATGGGATCCGGTGCATTAGTGCTGGTATGATCGCACCCGAAATACTATCCATGTTTATTGTTTTTATGTGTTACAAGACGCAGAACCTCCTTTGTTTTGGTACGCGGGGCGTGGGACCCACGTGACCGATCGGCTCCGTTCCAAAAATACGAAAAGCATCAACCATGAACCGGAGGGCACCCGAGCATAGAAATAGCAAGAAAGAAAGGAAAAAAAAGCAAAAAAAACCGCACGTAAAATCTAAAAAAACGCAAACGGACAACGAAAAAGGGGGGGTGCAACACGAGGACTTGCCAGGGGGTCGCCCATCCTAGTACTACTCTCGCCCAAGCACGCTTCACTGCGGAGTTCTGATGGGATCCGGTGCATTAGTGCTGGTATGATCGCACCCGAAATACTATCCATGTTTATTGTTTTTATGTGTTACAAGACGCAGAACCTCCTTTGTTTTGGTACGCGGGACGTGGGAACCACGTGACCGATCGGCTCCGTTCCAAAAATACGAAAAGCATCAACCATGTACCGGAGGGCACCCGAGCATAGAAATAGCAAGAAAGAAAGGAAAAAAAGCAAAAAAAACCGCACGTAAAATCTAAAAAAACGCAAACGGACAACGAAAAAGGGGGGTGCAACACGAGGACTTCCCAGGGGGTCACCCATCCTAGTACTACTCTCGCCCAAGCACGCTTAACTGCGGGGTTCTGATGGGATCCGGTGCATTACTGCTGGTATGATCGCACCCGAAATCCTATCCATGTTTATTGTTTTTATGTGTTACAAGACGCAGAACCTCCTTTGTTTTGGTACGCGGCGCGTGGGACCCACGTGACCGATCGGCTCCGTTCCAAAAATACGAAAAGCATCAACCATGAACCGGAGGGCACCCGAGCATAGAAATAACAAGAAAGAAAGGACAAAAAAGCAAAAAAAACCGCACGTAAAATCTAAAAAAACGCAAACGGACAACGAAAAACGGCGGTGCAACACGAGGACTTCCCAGGGGGTCACCCATCCTAGTACTACTCTCGCCCAAGCACGCTTAACTGCGGAGTTCTGATGGGATCCGGTGCATTAGTGCTGGTATGATCGCACACGAAATACTAACCATGTTTATTGTTTTTATGTGTTACAAGACGCAGAACCTCCTTTGTTTTGGTACGCGGGGCGTGGGACCCACGTGACCGATCGGCTCCGTTCCAAAAATACGAAAAGCATCAACCATGAACCGGAGGGCACCCGAGCATAGAAATAGCAAGAAAGAAAGGAAAAAAAGCAAAAAAAAAAAACCGCACGTAAAATCTAAAAAAACGCAAACAGACAACGAAAAAGGCGGGGTGCAACACGAGGACTTCCCAGGGGGTCACCCATCCTAGTACTACTCTCGCCCAAGCATGCTTAACTGCGGAGTTCTGATGGGATCCGGTGCATTAGTGCTGGTATGATCGCACCCGAAATAGTATCCATGTTTATTGTTTTTATGTGTTACAAGACGCAGAACCTCCTTTGTTTTGGTACGCGGGGCGTGGGACCCACGTGACCGATCGGCTCCGTTCCAAAAATACGAAAAGCATCAACCATGAACCGGAGGGCACCCGAGCATAGAAATAGCAAGAAAGAAAGGAAAAAAAGCAAAAAAAACCGCACGTAAAATCTAAAAAAACGCAAACGGACAACGAAAAAGGGGGGTGCAACACGAGGACTTCCCAGGGGGTCACCCATCCTAGTACTACTCTCGCCCAAGCACGCTTAACTGCGGAGTTCTGATGGGATCCGGTGCATTAGTGCTGGTATGATCGCACCCGAAATACTATCCATGTTTATTGTTTTTATGTGTTACTAGACGCAGAACCTCCTTTGTTTTGGTACGCGGGGCGTGGGACCCACGTGACCGATCGGCTCCGTTCCAAAAATACGAAAAGCATCAACCATGAACCGGAGGGCACCCGAGCATAGAAATAGCAAGAAAGAAAGGAAAAAAAGCAAAAAAAACCGCACGTAAAATCTAAAAAAACGCAAACGGACAACGAAAAAGGGGGGGTTCAACACGAGGACTTCCCAGGGGGTCACCCATCCTAGTACTACTCTGGCCCAAGCACGCTTAACTGCGGAGTTCTGATGGGATACGGTGCATTAGTGCTGGTATGATCGCACCCGAAATACTATCCATGTTTATTGTTTTTATGTGTTACAAGACGCAGAACCTCCTTTGTTTTGGTACGCGGGGCGTGGGACCCACGTGACCGATCGGCTCCGTTCCAAAAATACGAAAAGCATCAACCATGAACCGGAGGGCACCCGAGCATAGAAATAGCAAGAAAGAAAGGAAAAAAAGCAAAAAAACCGCACGTAAAATCTAAAAAAAACGCAAACGGACAACGAAAAAGGGGGGTGCAACACGAGGACTTGCCAGGGGGTCACCCATCCTAGTACTACTCTCGCGCAAGCACGCTTCACTGTGGAGTTCTGATGGGATCCGGTGCATTAGTGCTGGTATGATCGCACCCGAAATACTATCCATGTTTATTGTTTTTATGTGTTACAAGACGCAGAACCTCCTTTGTTTTGGTACGCGGGGCGTGGGACCCACGTGACCGATCGGCTCCGTTCCAAAAATACGAAAAGCATCAACCATGAACCGGAGGGCACCCGAGCATAGAAATAGCAAGAAAGAAAGGAAAAAAAAAGCAAAAAAAACCGCACGTAAAATCTAAAAAAACGCAAACGGACAACGAAAAAGGGGGGGTGCAACACGAGGACTTGCCAGGGGGTCGCCCATCCTAGTACTACTCTCGCCCAAGCACGCTTCACTGCGGAGTTCTGATGGGATCCGGTGCATTAGTGCTGGTATGATCGCACCCGAAATACTATCCATGTTTATTGTTTTTATGTGTTACAAGACGCAGAACCTCCTTTGTTTTGGTACGCGGGACGTGGGACCCACGTGACCGATCGGCTCCGTTCCAAAAATACGAAAAGCATCAACCATGTACCGGAGGGCACCCGAGCATAGAAATAGCAAGAAAGAAAGGAAAAAAAGCAAAAAAAACCGCACGTAAAATCTAAAAAAACGCAAACGGACAACGAAAAAGGGGGGTGCAACACGAGGACTTCCCAGGGGGTCACCCATCCTAGTACTACTCTCGCCCAAGCACGCTTAACTGCGGGGTTCTGATGGGATCCGGTGCATTACTGCTGGTATGATCACACCCGAAATCCTATCCATGTTTATTGTTTTTATGTGTTACAAGACGCAGAACCGCCTTTATTTTGGTACGCGGCGCGTGGGACCCACGTGACCGATCGGCTCCGTTCCAAAAATACGAAAAGCATCAACCATGAACCGGAGGGCACCCGAGCATAGAAATAGCAAGAAAGAAAGGACAAAAAAGCAAAAAAAACCGCACGTAAAATCTAAAAAAACGCAAACGGACAACGAAAAACGGGGGTGCAACACGAGGACTTCCCAGGGGGTCACCCATCCTAGTACTACTCTCGCCCAAGCACGCTTAACTGCGGAGTTCTGATGGGATCCGGTGCATTAGTGCTGGTATGATCGCACACGAAATACTAACCATGTTTATTGTTTTTATGTGTTACAAGAAGCAGAACCTCCTTTGTTTTGGTACGCGGGGCGTGGGACCCACGTGACCGATCGGCTCCGTTCCAAAAATACGAAAAGCATCAACCATGAACCGGAGGGCACCCGAGCATAGAAATAGCAAGAAAGAAAGGAAAAAAAGCAAAAAAAAAAACCGCACGTAAAATCTAAAAAAACGCAAACAGACAACGAAAAAGGGGGGGTGCAACACGAGGACTTCCCAGGGGGTCACCCATCCTAGTACTACTCTCGCCCAAGCATGCTTAACTGCGGAGTTCTGATGGGATCCGGTGCATTAGTGCTGGTATGATCGCACCCGAAATAGTATCCATGTTTATTGTTTTTATGTGTTACAAGACGCAGAACCTCCTTTGTTTTGGTACGCGGGGCGTGGGACCCACGTGACCGATCGGCTTCGTTCCAAAAATACGAAAAGCATCAACCATGAACCGGAGGGCACCCGAGCATAGAAATAGCAAGAAAGAAAGGAAAAAAAGCAAAAAAAACCGCACGTAAAATCTAAAAAAACGCAAACGGACAACGAAAAAGGAGGGTGCAACACGAGGACTTCCCAGGGGGTCACCCATCCTAGTACTACTCTCGCCCAAGCACGCTTAACTGCGGAGTTCTGATGGGATCCGGTGCATTAGTGCTGGTATGATCGCACCCGAAATACTATCCATGTTTATTGTTTTTATGTGTTACTAGACGCAGAACCTCCTTTGTTTTGGTACGCGGGGCGTGGGACCCACGTGACCGATCGGCTCCGTTCCAAAAATACGAAAAGCATCAACCATGAACCGGAGGGCACCCGAGCATAGAAATAGCAAGAAAGAAAGGAAAAAAAGCAAAAAAAACCGCACGTAAAATCTAAAAAAACGCAAACGGACAACGAAAAAGGGGGGGTTCAACACGAGGACTTCCCAGGGGGTCACCCATCCTAGTACTACTCTGGCCCAAGCACGCTTAACTGCGGAGTTCTGATGGGATACGGTGCATTAGTGCTGGTATGATCGCACCCGAAATACTATCCATGTTTATTGTTTTTATGTGTTACAAGACGCAGAACCTCCTTTGTTTTGGTACGCGGGGCGTGGGACCCACGTGACCGATCGGCTCCGTTCCAAAAATACGAAAAGCATCAACCATGAACCGGAGGGCACCCGAGCATAGAAATAGCAAGAAAGAAAGGAAAAAAAGCAAAAAAAAAACCGCACGTAAAATCTAAAAAAACGCAAACGGACAACGAAAAAGGGGGGGTGCAACACGAGGACTTGCCAGGGGGTCACCCATCCTAGTACTACTCTCGCCCAAGCACGCTTCACTGTGGAGTTCTGATGGGATCCGGTGCATTAGTGCTGGTATGATCGCACCCGAAATACTATCCATGTTTATTGTTTTTATGTGTTACAAGACGCAGAACCTCCTTTGTTTTGGTACGCGGGGCGTGGGACCCACGTGACCGATCGGCTCCGTTCCAAAAATACGAAAAGCATCAACCATGTACCGGAGGGCACCCGAGCATAGAAATAGCAAGAAAGAAAGGAAAAAAAAGCAAAAAAAACCGCACGTAAAATCTAAAAAAACGCAAACGGACAACGAAAAAGGGGGGTGCAACACGAGGACTTCCCAGGGGGTCACCCATCCTAGTACTACTCTCGCCCAAGCACGCTTAACTGCGGAGTTCTGATGGGATCCGGTGCATTACTGCTGGTATGATCGCACCCGAAATCCTATCCATGTTTATTGTTTTTATGTGTTACAAGACGCAGAACCTCCTTTGTTTTGGTACGCGGGGCGTGGGACCCACGTGACCGATCGGCTCCGTTCCAAAAATACGAAAAGCATCAACCATGAACCGGAGGGCACCCGAGCATAGAAATAGCAAGAAAGAAAGGACAAAAAAGCAAAAAAAACCGCACGTAAAATCTAAAAAAACGCAAACGGACAACGAAAAACGGGGGTGCAACACGAGGACTTCCCAGGGGGTCACCCATCCTAGTACTACTCTCGCCCAGGCACGCTTAACTGCGGAGTTCTGATGGGATCCGGTGCATTAGTGCTGGTATGATCGCACCCGAAATACTAACCATGTTTATTGTTTTTATGTGTTACAAGACGCAGAACCTCCTTTGTTTTGGTACGCAGGGCGTGGGACCCACGTGACCGATCGGCTCCGTTCCAAAAATACGAAAAGCATCAACCATGAACCGGAGGGCACCCGAGCATAGAAATAGAAAGAAAGAAAGGAAAAAAAGCAAAAAAAAACCGCACGTAAAATCTAAAAAAACGCAAACAGACAACGAAAAAGGGGGGGTGCAACACGAGGACTTCCCAGGGGGTCACCCATCCTAGTACTACTCTCGCCCAAGCATGCTTAACTGCGGAGTTCTGATGGGATCCGGTGCATTAGTGCTGGTATGATCGCACCCGAAATAGTATCCATGTTTATTGTTTTTATGTGTTACAAGACGCAGAACCTCCTTTGTTTTGGTACGCGGGGCGTGGGACCCACGTGACCGATCGGCTCCGTTCCAAAAATACGAAAAGCATCAACCATGAACCGGAGGGCACCCGAGCATAGAAATAGCAAGAAAGAAAGGAAAAAAAGCAAAAAAAACCGCACGTAAAATCTAAAAAAACGCAAACGGACAACGAAAAAGGGGGGTGCAACACGAGGACTTCCCAGGGGGTCACCCATCCTAGTACTACTCTCGCCCAAGCACGCTTAACTGCGGAGTTCTGATGGGATCCGGTGCATTAGTGCTGGTATGATCGCACCCGAAATACTATCCATGTTTATTGTTTTTATGTGTTACTAGACGCAGAACCTCCTTTGTTTTGGTACGCGGGGCGTGGGACCCACGTGACCGATCGGCTCCGTTCCAAAAATACGAAAAGCATCAACCATGAACCGGAGGGCACCCGAGCATAGAAATAGCAAGAAAGAAAGGAAAAAAAGCAAAAAAAACCGCACGTAAAATCTAAAAAAACGCAAACGGACAACGAAAAAGGGGGGGTTCAACACGAGGACTTCCCAGGGGGTCACCCATCCTAGTACTACTCTGGCCCAAGCACGCTTAACTGCGGAGTTCTGATGGGATACGGTGCATTAGTGCTGGTATGATCGCACCCGAAATACTATCCATGTTTATTGTTTTTATGTGTTACAAGACGCAGAACCTCCTTTGTTTTGGTACGCGGGGCGTGGGACCCACGTGACCGATCGGCTCCGTTCCAAAAATACGAAAAGCATCAACCATGAACCGGAGGGCACCCGAGCATAGAAATAGCAAGAAAGAAAGGAAAAAAAGCAAAAAAAAAACCGCACGTAAAATCTAAAAAAACGCAAACGGACAACGAAAAAGGGGGGGTGCAACACGAGGACTTGCCAGGGGGTCACCCATCCTAGTACTACTCTCGCCCAAGCACGCTTCACTGTGGAGTTCTGATGGGATCCGGTGCATTAGTGCTGGTATGATCGCACCCGAAATACTATCCATGTTTATTGTTTTTATGTGTTACAAGACGCAGAACCTCCTTTGTTTTGGTACGCGGGGCGTGGGACCCACGTGACCGATCGGCTCCGTTCCAAAAATACGAAAAGCATCAACCATGTACCGGAGGGCACCCGAGCATAGAAATAGCAAGAAAGAAAGGACAAAAAAGCAAAAAAAACCGCACGTAAAATCTAAAAAAACGCAAACGGACAACGAAAAACGGGGGTGCAACACGAGGACTTCCCAGGGGGTCACCCATCCTAGTACTACTCTCGCCCAGGCACGCTTAACTGCGGAGTTCTGATGGGATCCGGTGCATTAGTGCTGGTATGATCGCACCCGAAATACTAACCATGTTTATTGTTTTTATGTGTTACAAGACGCAGAACCTCCTTTGTTTTGGTACGCAGGGCGTGGGACCCACGTGACCGATCGGCTCCGTTCCAAAAATACGAAAAGCATCAACCATGAACCGGAGGGCACCCGAGCATAGAAATAGAAAGAAAGAAAGGAAAAAAAGCAAAAAAAAACCGCACGTAAAATCTAAAAAAACGCAAACAGACAACGAAAAAGGGGGGGTGCAACACGAGGACTTCCCAGGGGGTCACCCATCCTAGTACTACTCTCGCCCAAGCATGCTTAACTGCGGAGTTCTGATGGGATCCGGTGCATTAGTGCTGGTATGATCGCACCCGAAATAGTATCCATGTTTATTGTTTTTATGTGTTACAAGACGCAGAACCTCCTTTGTTTTGGTACGCGGGGCGTGGGACCCACGTGACCGATCGGCTCCGTTCCAAAAATACGAAAAGCATCAACCATGAACCGGAGGGCACCCGAGCATAGAAATAGCAAGAAAGAAAGGAAAAAAAGCAAAAAAAACCGCACGTAAAATCTAAAAAAACGCAAACGGACAACGAAAAAGGGGGGTGCAACACGAGGACTTCCCAGGGGGTCACCCATCCTAGTACTACTCTCGCCCAAGCACGCTTAACTGCGGAGTTCTGATGGGATCCGGTGCATTAGTGCTGGTATGATCGCACCCGAAATACTATCCATGTTTATTGTTTTTATGTGTTACTAGACGCAGAACCTCCTTTGTTTTGGTACGCGGGGCGTGGGACCCACGTGACCGATCGGCTCCGTTCCAAAAATACGAAAAGCATCAACCATGAACCGGAGGGCACCCGAGCATAGAAATAGCAAGAAAGAAAGGAAAAAAAGCAAAAAAAACCGCACGTAAAATCTAAAAAAACGCAAACGGACAACGAAAAAGGGGGGGTTCAACACGAGGACTTCCCAGGGGGTCACCCATCCTAGTACTACTCTGGCCCAAGCACGCTTAACTGCGGAGTTCTGATGGGATACGGTGCATTAGTGCTGGTATGATCGCACCCGAAATACTATCCATGTTTATTGTTTTTATGTGTTACAAGACGCAGAACCTCCTTTGTTTTGGTACGCGGGGCGTGGGACCCACGTGACCGATCGGCTCCGTTCCAAAAATACGAAAAGCATCAACCATGAACCGGAGGGCACCCGAGCATAGAAATAGCAAGAAAGAAAGGAAAAAAAGCAAAAAAAAAACCGCACGTAAAATCTAAAAAAACGCAAACGGACAACGAAAAAGGGGGGGTGCAACACGAGGACTTGCCAGGGGGTCACCCATCCTAGTACTACTCTCGCCCAAGCACGCTTCACTGTGGAGTTCTGATGGGATCCGGTGCATTAGTGCTGGTATGATCGCACCCGAAATACTATCCATGTTTATTGTTTTTATGTGTTACAAGACGCAGAACCTCCTTTGTTTTGGTACGCGGGGCGTGGGACCCACGTGACCGATCGGCTCCGTTCCAAAAATACGAAAAGCATCAACCATGTACCGGAGGGCACCCGAGCATAGAAATAGCAAGAAAGAATGGAAAAAAAAGCAAAAAAAACCGCACGTAAAATCTAAAAAAACGCAAACGGACAACGAAAAAGGGGGGTGCAACACGAGGACTTCCCAGGGGGTCACCCATCCTAGTACTACTCTCGCCCAAGCACGCTTAACTGCGGAGTTCTGATGGGATCCGGTGCATTACTGCTGGTATGATCGCACCCGAAATCCTATCCATGTTTATTGTTTTTATGTGTTACAAGACGCAGAACCTCCTTTGTTTTGGTACGCGGGGCGTGGGACCCACGTGACCGATCGGCTCCGTTCCAAAAATACGAAAAGCATCAACCATGAACCGGAGGGCACCCGAGCATAGAAATAGCAAGAAAGAAAGGACAAAAAAGCAAAAAAAACCGCACGTAAAATCTAAAAAAACGCAAACGGACAACGAAAAACGGGGGTGCAACACGAGGACTTCCCAGGGGGTCACCCATCCTAGTACTACTCTCGCCCAGGCACGCTTAACTGCGGAGTTCTGATGGGATCCGGTGCATTAGTGCTGGTATGATCGCACCCGAAATACTAACCATGTTTATTGTTTTTATGTGTTACAAGACGCAGAACCTCCTTTGTTTTGGTACGCAGGGCGTGGGACCCACGTGACCGATCGGCTCCGTTCCAAAAATACGAAAAGCATCAACCATGAACCGAAGGGCACCCGAGCATAGAAATAGAAAGAAAGAAAGGAAAAAAAGCAAAAAAAAAACGCACGTAAAATCTAAAAAAACGCAAACAGACAACGAAAAAGGGGGGGTGCAACACGAGGACTTCCCAGGGGGTCACCCATCCTAGTACTACTCTCGCCCAAGCATGCTTAACTGCGGAGTTCTGATGGGATCCGGTGCATTAGTGCTGGTATGATCGCACCCGAAATAGTATCCATGTTTATTGTTTTTATGTGTTACAAGACGCAGAACCTCCTTTGTTTTGGTACGCGGGGCGTGGGACCCACGTGACCGATCGGCTCCGTTCCAAAAATACGAAAAGCATCAACCATGAACCGGAGGGCACCCGAGCATAGAAATAGCAAGAAAGAAAGGAAAAAAAGCAAAAAAAACCGCACGTAAAATCTAAAAAAACGCAAACGGACAACGAAAAAGGGGGGTGCAACACGAGGACTTCCCAGGGGGTCACCCATCCTAGTACTACTCTCGCCCAAGCACGCTTAACTGCGGAGTTCTGATGGGATCCGGTGCATTAGTGCTGGTATGATCGCACCCGAAATACTATCCATGTTTATTGTTTTTATGTGTTACTAGACGCAGAACCTCCTTTGTTTTGGTACGCGGGGCGTGGGACCCACGTGACCGATCGGCTCCGTTCCAAAAATACGAAAAGCATCAACCATGAACCGGAGGGCACCCGAGCATAGAAATAGCAAGAAAGAAAGGAAAAAAAGCAAAAAAAACCGCACGTAAAATCTAAAAAAACGCAAACGGACAACGAAAAAGGGGGGGTTCAACACGAGGACTTCCCAGGGGGTCACCCATCCTAGTACTACTCTGGCCCAAGCACGCTTAACTGCGGAGTTCTGATGGGATACGGTGCATTAGTGCTGGTATGATCGCACCCGAAATACTATCCATGTTTATTGTTTTTATGTGTTACAAGACGCAGAACCTCCTTTGTTTTGGTACGCGGGGCGTGGGACCCACGTGACCGATCGGCTCCGTTCCAAAAATACGAAAAGCATCAACCATGAACCGGAGGGCACCCGAGCATAGAAATAGCAAGAAAGAAAGGAAAAAAAGCAAAAAAAACCGCACGTAAAATCTAAAAAAACGCAAACGGACAACGAAAAAGGGGGGTGCAACACGATGACTTCCCAGGGGGTCACCCATCCTAGTACTACTCTCGCCCAAGCACGCTTAACTGCGGAGTTCTGATGGGATCCGGTGCATTAGTGCTGGTATGATCGCACCCGAAATACTATCCATGTTTATTGTTTTTATGTGTTACTAGACGCAGAACCTCCTTTGTTTTGGTACGCGGGGCGTGGGACCCACGTGACCGATCGGCTCCGTTCCAAAAATACGAAAAGCATCAACCATGAACCGGAGGGCACCCGAGCATAGAAATAGCAAGAAAGAAAGGAAAAAAAGCAAAAAAAAAAAACCGCACGTAAAATCTAAAAAAACGCAAACGGACAACGAAAAAGGGGGGGTGCAACACGAGGACTTCCCAGGGGGTCACCCATCCTAGTACTACTCTCGCCCAAGCACGCTTAACTGCGGAGTTCTGATGGGATCCGGTGCATTAGTGCTGGTATGATCGCACCCGAAATAGTATCCATGTTTATTGTTTTTATGTGTTACAAGACGCAGAACCTCCTTTGTTTTGGTACGCGGGGCGTGGGACCCACGT
The DNA here is from genome assembly GCF_002870075.4 of Lactuca sativa. Classification (NCBI taxonomy): domain Eukaryota; kingdom Viridiplantae; phylum Streptophyta; class Magnoliopsida; order Asterales; family Asteraceae; genus Lactuca; species Lactuca sativa. The sequence continues at coordinate 196,924,434 of NC_056623.2, forward strand.
GACCGATCGGCTCCGTTCCAAAAATACAAAAAGCATCAACCATGAACCGGAGGGCACCCGAGCATAGAAATAGCAAGAAAGAAAGGAAAAAAAGCAAAAAAAACCGCACGTAAAATCTAAAAAAACGCAAACGGACAACGAAAAAGGGGGGGTGCAACACGAGGACTTGCCAGGGGGTCACCCATCCTAGTACTACTCTCGCCCAAGCACGCTTCACTGTGGAGTTCTGATGGGATCCGGTGCATTAGTGCTGGTATGATCGCACCCGAAATACTATCCATGTTTATTGTTTTTATGTGTTACAAGACGCAGAACCTCCTTTGTTTTGGTACGCGGGGCGTGGGACCCACGTGACCGATCGGCTCCGTTCCAAAAATACGAAAAGCATCAACCATGTACCGGAGGGCACCCGAGCATAGAAATAGCAAGAAAGAAAGGAAAAAAAAGCAAAAAAAACCGCACGTAAAATCTAAAAAAACGCAAACGGACAACGAAAAAGGGGGGTGCAACACGAGGACTTCCCAGGGGGTCACCCATCCTAGTACTACTCTCGCCCAAGCACGCTTAACTGCGGAGTTCTGATGGGATCCGGTGCATTACTGCTGGTATGATCGCACCCGAAATCCTATCCATGTTTATTGTTTTTATGTGTTACAAGACGCAGAACCTCCTTTGTTTTGGTACGCGGGGCGTGGGACCCACGTGACCGATCGGCTCCGTTCCAAAAATACGAAAAGCATCAACCATGAACCGGAGGGCACCCGAGCATAGAAATAGCAAGAAAGAAAGGACAAAAAAGCAAAAAAAACCGCACGTAAAATCTAAAAAAACGCAAACGGACAACGAAAAACGGGGGTGCAACACGAGGACTTCCCAGGGGGTCACCCATCCTAGTACTACTCTCGCCCAGGCACGCTTAACTGCGGAGTTCTGATGGGATCCGGTGCATTAGTGCTGGTATGATCGCACCCGAAATACTAACCATGTTTATTGTTTTTATGTGTTACAAGACGCAGAACCTCCTTTGTTTTGGTACGCAGGGCGTGGGACCCACGTGACCGATCGGCTCCGTTCCAAAAATACGAAAAGCATCAACCATGAACCGGAGGGCACCCGAGCATAGAAATAGAAAGAAAGAAAGGAAAAAAAGCAAAAAAAAACCGCACGTAAAATCTAAAAAAACGCAAACAGACAACGAAAAAGGGGGGGTGCAACACGAGGACTTCCCAGGGGGTCACCCATCCTAGTACTACTCTCGCCCAAGCATGCTTAACTGCGGAGTTCTGATGGGATCCGGTGCATTAGTGCTGGTATGATCGCACCCGAAATAGTATCCATGTTTATTGTTTTTATGTGTTACAAGACGCAGAACCTCCTTTGTTTTGGTACGCGGGGCGTGGGACCCACGTGACCGATCGGCTCCGTTCCAAAAATACGAAAAGCATCAACCATGAACCGGAGGGCACCCGAGCATAGAAATAGCAAGAAAGAAAGGAAAAAAAGCAAAAAAAACCGCACGTAAAATCTAAAAAAACGCAAACGGACAACGAAAAAGGGGGGTGCAACACGAGGACTTCCCAGGGGGTCACCCATCCTAGTACTACTCTCGCCCAAGCACGCTTAACTGCGGAGTTCTGATGGGATCCGGTGCATTAGTGCTGGTATGATCGCACCCGAAATACTATCCATGTTTATTGTTTTTATGTGTTACTAGACGCAGAACCTCCTTTGTTTTGGTACGCGGGGCGTGGGACCCACGTGATCGATCGGCTCCGTTCCAAAAATACGAAAAGCATCAACCATGAACCGGAGGGCACCCGAGCATAGAAATAGCAAGAAAGAAAGGAAAAAAAGCAAAAAAAACCGCACGTAAAATCTAAAAAAACGCAAACGGACAACGAAAAAGGGGGGGTTCAACACGAGGACTTCCCAGGGGGTCACCCATCCTAGTACTACTCTGGCCCAAGCACGCTTAACTACGGAGTTCTGATGGGATACGGTGCATTAGTGCTGGTATGATCGCACCCGAAATACTATCCATGTTTATTGTTTTTATGTGTTACAAGACGCAGAACCTCCTTTGTTTCTGTACGCGGGGCGTGGGACCCACGTGACCGATCGGCTCCGTTCCAAAAATACGAAAAGCATCAACCATGAACCGGAGGGCACCCGAGCATAGAAATAGCAAGAAAGAAAGGAAAAAAAGCAAAAAAAACCGCACGTAAAATCTAAAAAAACGCAAACGGACAACGAAAAAGGGGGGTGCAACACGATGACTTCCCAGGGGGTCACCCATCCTAGTACTACTCTCGCCCAAGCACGCTTAACTGCGGAGTTCTGATGGGATCCGGTGCATTAGTGCTGGTATGATCGCACCCGAAATACTATCCATGTTTATTGTTTTTATGTGTTACTAGACGCAGAACCTCCTTTGTTTTGGTACGCGGGGCGTGGGACCCACGTGACCGATCGGCTCCGTTCCAAAAATACGAAAAGCATCAACCATGAACCGGAGGGCACCCGAGCATAGAAATAGCAAGAAAGAAAGGAAAAAAAGCAAAAAAAAAAAACCGCACGTAAAATCTAAAAAAACGCAAACGGACAACGAAAAAGGGGGGGTGCAACACGAGGACTTCCCAGGGGGTCACCCATCCTAGTACTACTCTCGCC